>NC_141037.1:3122500-3205000 GCF_052040795.2 Danio rerio
TGGAGACACTGTGCTCATAAAGGGATGGACATGGTCAGCAGCAATACTCAGGTAGGCTGTGGCGTTGATGCTCAATTGGTACTAATGAGCCCAAAGTGTGCCAAGAAAACATCCCCCACACCATTACACCACCACCACCAGCCTGAACAGCTGATACAAGGCAGGATGATCCATGCTTTCATGTTGTTGACGCCAAATTCTGAGCCGAGCATCTGAATGTGTCAGCAGAAATGGAGACTCATCAGAGCAGCAACGTTTCTCCAATCTTCTATTGTCCAGTTTTGGTGAGTCTGTGTGAATTGTAGCCTCAGTTTCCTGTTCTTAGCTGACAGGAGCGGCACCCGGTGTGCTCTTCTGCTGCTGTAGCCCATCCGCCTCAAGGTTGGACGTGTTGTGTGTTCAGAGATGCTCTTCTGCAGACCTCGGTTGTAACGAGTGCTTATTTGAGTTACTGTTGCCTTACTATCAGCTGGAACCAGTCTGGCCATTCTCCTCTGACTTCTGACATCAACAAGTCATTTGCGCCCACAGAACTGCTTATATAAGATCAAAATAAATATTGCAAAAATAAATAAAAACGAACATTTCAATAAAAAAAGAAAACTGTTAAATTGTAAAAAACATTAGCTAAAACAACACTCCTGTCCTTAAGCATTTCTTTTTTTTATATAAAAAATATATACAGTTGAACTCAGAATAATTTGCCCCCCTGTTTATTTTTCCCCCAGTTTCTGTTTAACGAAGAGATTTTTTCAACACATTTCAAATCCTAATAGTGTTAATAACTCATCTCTAATAACTGATTTATTTCATCTTTGCCATGATGACAGTAAATAATATTAGACTAGATATTCTTCAAGACACTTCTATACAGCTTAAAGTGACATTTAAAGGCTTCACTAGGTTAATTAGGTTAACTAGGCAGGTTAGGGTAATTAGGCAAGTTATTGTATAATGATGGTTTGTTCTGTAGACTATCGAAAAAATAGTAATAATTTTGACCTTAAAATATTTTTAAAAAAATTAAAAACTGCTTTTATTCTGGCCGAAATAAAACAAATAAGACTTTCTCCAGAAGAAAAAATATTATCAGACATACTGTGAACATTTCCTTGCTCTGTTAGACATCATTTGGAAAATATTAAAAAAAAAAAAAAAATGAACAGGGGGCTAATAATTTTGGCTTCAACTGTATGTGAGGGCAATATCACACTTGTAGCAGTGCGATGTGGCTGTATATCAGCTCTGCTGGAAGGCGTGCATTGGCTCGAGGTCGCAGGCCCAGTGCCTTAGTGTCGCAGAAGTGCCGATATACAGCCATATGGCACTGCTACATGTGTGATAATGCCTTTATACAGTTCGATGGCACAATCGTGTATATAAAAAAGAAAATCAAACACCGAGAGTCTAAAACCCCTTTTGTAAGAAGAACTACTTTCCTCCACCATTCATTCACATCTGCAGCTGACGTCAGAACAGTAGAAACCGCTGCTACTTCACCAACGTCACTTAAGCGCTAGTGTTTGAATGATTCTCTATAGCGTAATGTCTAAAGTGATGACAAAACAGCTGATTTTACTCACACTTTAAGATTATAAGGCTGAACAGCATGAAATGCCATCAGTCTACAGAGATTTCGCAGTATTTTCTCTGTGGCAATCGGGAGATCACAATAATAAACCCCAAAAAAGCCAAAGCAAAGCAAACACTAGCAGATTACTATGGTATAAATACAGCACTACAGCATACAAAAAAAGAGAGAGATCGACTTAGAATGTGACTTACCTGTTGTGTAATGTTTTGTCCAGCTGTAGTTTGAAACGTACACTGAGAAAATGATGTTTTTCACCTCTAAGGACTTGTGCGGTCTCTGTCGCCATCTTGTGGTGGAATGTCAACCGTCTTTGCTCTGCTCAATGTGATAGGCTGATGGCCGCCGACGCTCTGAATCTCCAAAATTATAAATATTCTGAAATAGGCACTATCCTTATAAATAAACTGCATAGATGTAATTAAAACAACTACATTCTCACCTTAAAAAAAAGCCTCAAAAGTACATGATGTTGTCCAACAGCTGCAATATTTGTCAAACTGTAGTCAGTTTATTGATCTGCTGTCACTCTGTGTGGGCGGAGTAATAAGAGGCTGTATGAGTGCTGCTATTACAGAATATCGCACTGCTATTATCAGATTCAAGAATCAGTCAGAACGGTTGTGTAAATATTTATAATTAAAATAAAATACATATATGAAAATATATAAAATTGGCAAAAAAATATAATTTACACAAAATTTTAATAAATAAAATAAAATTCTAACAGATTTTTGTGTGTGACCTGGCAATAAAACAAAGTCCAGCACATGAAGCGCTCATAAAAGTAAAGCTGCTGTTGAAGGTTAACTTTTATGTTGCTTTTGCAGGTTTAGCCATTACCTAATGAAGTGTTTTACTCAGCTGCTGTTTTGCTGAAGGTGTGAACAAAAGGCATTGCTTAAAGCAAAGAACAGCACATTTGAAAACAGGTGAAAAGCTGAAAATAAAGCACAATGAATACAACTTTATGGATAAAAAATATAATAAAATAGCACAACAATGCATTATATATATGAAAAATAACATTTAATTCAAATGAAATAAAATTGTATTTTATTGAAATAAACAAAAATCAAACCTTAAATCAAATGAAATCAAAATAAAACATTACAAAACGAAAAGAAAATTGAATTAATAATTCTGTGTATAATTATAGATTATGTAATTACAATATATTATAAAAAATATATTCATTCATCTTTTTTCAGCTTAGTCCGTTTTTTTAATCAGGGGTCACCACAGCGGAATGAACCGCCAACTATCCCAGCATATGTTTCACACAGCGGATGCCCTTCCAGCTGCAACCTAGTACTGGGAAACACCCATTCACAAACATACACTACGGCCAATTTAGTTAATCAATTCCCCTACAGCACATGTGTTTGGACTGTGGGGGAAACAGCAGCACCCAGAGGAAACCCACGCCAACACGGGGAGAACATGCAAACTCCACACAGAAATGACAACTGACCCAGCTGGGACTCGAACCAGTGACCTTCTTGCTGTGAGGCCACAGTGCTAACCACTGAACCACAGAGCCAATCTGTATATTATCATTATATATTATATATTTTTTATGTTGTTAAAATAAAAAGCATTGCAAATAAAAAACAATTAAAATAGAACTAAATAATATTGAAAGAAATAAAATAACAAATATATACCATAAGTACAATAAGACAAAAAAAAAAGAAAATTAAATGCTAGAGGTGTGAACCTACACTAGTCTCACGGTTCGGTTCGGTTACGATTATCATGCCATCGATTCGGTTCAATTCGATATTTCGGTGCATCACGGTGCATTGACGATGCTTTCCATACACAGTTTTATATTTTCTTCACAGCAGCATTTCTTGTATTAAAATGTATGAATATATTTATATTTATGTACTATTTGTAATAAAATTTTGTCATTTAATACAAACAGTCAGAAATATAAACTGTAACTTTAAACAAAACGAGCATTTAGCAAATAATATAAACAAATATAAATATCCAGCTCAATTTCTGATTCTTGTCTAGTTCTCTTACACCCCTTTAATTGGTCACACCCTCAAAAAAAACTGTTGCGATTGGCTCTTGCGCACTGCGTTCTTCACAGATGAGTGACGCTGATAAGCGGCAGGCAGCAGCGGCGAACTCACAGCTGATGTATGATAGACACGGTGGAGAAAACTCTGCAGACACGCGCTCGTTTCTGGATGCAAAAGTAATGCTGTAAAACAGCCGAGAGGAGAAGAAAAGCCACCCCAGCAGGTCAAATGGGCCACTGTGTGTGTGTGTGAGAGAGAGAGAGAGAGAGAGAGAGAGAGAGAGAGAGAGAGAGAGAGAGAGAGAGAGAGAGAGAGAGAGAGAGAGAGAGAGAGAGAGAGAGAGAGAGAGAGAGAGAGAAATGGAGTAGGCTACTTTCATTCTCTCGATCTCAGTGAAATAGGGGCTATTGTTGTATATGTCAGTGAAAGACTGATCCAGCAAACACACACAGTGAAATTGTTCACAGTTTATGAGTTTTAAGTAGTTAAAGCGTTGTAAATACTTGCGATCGCCTCTCTCGCGACAGAGCACATATGAGGTAAATAACGTCAGTAATAACCGGTTATGATTATTACTGAACCGATACCGAATTGTCCGCGTCTGCATCGCAGTGCACCGAAAAAACGATTATTTTTGACACCCCTATTAAATGCAATTAAAATAAAAAAAGGGTTAATAATGGCATAAAACAAAATTATGTGATAACATCAAGCGACAACGTCCCGCTCTCCCTCGTGAAGCAAATGTGGAAGTAACTGAAGTTACAATTCATGGAAATTCCGCTAGTCCTGGCTCCATATGGGGCAAATTTCTATTGAGCCCACCGTTAAAATGGCTGAGAAATAAAAGTGTTTGCAGTCTTGTGCAAAGAACAATTTTGGTGCATGTAACTAATATTAGCCTTCATGACAACTGTAAGGGGGTGAATATTTTTATAACTCATCCGTTTCGTTTATATTAAGTCTGCATAATTAAGGGCATGGCCACTTGAGTGACAGCAAGGTCTCACTGGTCGCCGTCACTCCACCTCAGCTGATTCCGACTGATTAGCTGCTGAACTCAGCATATTCATAATTTTTTTATGTTGTTTTCTGTGGCTTTACACAGTCAGTTGCCTTTTGGCATTATTTCCTACAATTATCAGATGATATGGCATGCTGTGTGTGCTTAATTGTGCTCACAAACCATTCAAGTGGCCTCCATTTCCCAGGTGAGTGAAATTATATACGTAAATACCATCTCTGTAAATGTATTTGTTTTATTTAAGATCATTCATCATGTATAATGTTCTTTAGAGCTGTAATGCACTCCAGAATCTGACAGATTGATCAGCTGTAGGCTCTAGAAGAGTCATCTGAAGTGTTGTCATGCAGTGCTATGCTGGAGTTCATCAATCTTGCATGTACTAACACAGACTATGGGCTCTATTTTGACGGTCCATGCGCAAAACGCAAAGCGCGGGGCACAAACGATTTCAGGGCATGTCAGAATCCATATTTGCAAATTTAAGGATGGGAAAATCCGCTTTGCGCCGTGGCACATGGTCTAAAAGGGTTGAGTTTATTTTCTTAATGAGTTATAGACCAATTACCATGTTTGTAAACATTCAGGATGCGCATGCAGGGAGGTGGCAGAAAGCAACCGGGAGCCCTAGCATTTACAGCGAGGGAATGACATCAGATGCAGTGCAGAGTTTGTTGTTGTCTTAGAAATAAGATAAATTACTTACATATTATATATATATTATTTACATAATGCTTACAGCATATTATAACAGCTCGTCACCCAGTGGCAGACACAGTGATTCAGCAAAATTAACGTTAAAGTGAGCGGCGTCCATCTGACAGTTCCATTTGCGATAGCACCCACCCAATGAATATTGGATAAGACGAAATGACCAAGCATCCAGCCTGAAATATACAATCGCAATGAAGCTCAGAGTGATTGTACAAGAGAGAAGTTAAAGGTCTACAAGTCTTTGGATGCCAACAATGTTGTTCTTTGAGGTCATGTGCAAGAAATATTGCTCCATGATGACCAGATTCAAGAGCTAAACACTGAGATTCTGCCTAGCCAAAGACAAGGAAACAAGACGGAGCTAACGTTATACAAGGCCTGGGTAATTAATCACCAACACGCAAAACAACTGCATGACAGTGAACTGCACCTGTACGGCAGGGTATGTGAACCTACTCATAAAGGTAAAGTTGGTTTTATTTTCGCACATTCAGACTTTCTCCTTAATAATATAAGTTCATAAAAATATTATTTGCAAACTCTAAATAGCGAAATCATATTAGCAGCAGCCAATGACTATCAAAGTACAACACTGTTCACAGTCAAATAAACAGTGCTAATGTTGTTTTGAAGTCACACTTGCAGGTTATTTCAGACCGAATATTCAAAGTCTCGTGGTAAACAATTTAGGGAGTTTGTCACAAGTTGTCACTGAATGAATGTGTGAATAATATAAAACTAAGTTTACCTTAATAAACTTTCACGTTTCATTCTGAGCATTCAGTGTCAGCAGTTTAATTAACCACATGTAACTGTTTTTACTGAAATAATTTCTGAAATCAAAAACGAGCGATGTGTCTGATTCAGCATAGCGTGAGATTACCTAATATGACATGACAACTGCAGAGTCCAGCATTTCTAATTAGCTCCTCACTTCATTCAGCTCCCATTTAGCCAAAGACGTGTGCAGTCGGTATTAAAGCAGTGTGTGGTGTATGGTAAAAGTTACGTTTTCTATTTTTGGACTCGAATTCGGCATCCTACAGCAAAACACGACATCTTTCCCATTGTAGCCTGTCTGTTTTCTGCAACCGGGGACCCGTGTGACGTCATGTGTGACGTAGGTTGGTAATTGGTCTATAGGTGTGTTTTGAGAATAAACCAATCAGAGTCTCATCTCACATTACCTTTAAGAGCCAGCTGCATCGCGCCATAAGCGCATTCGCTATTTACATGGTGTAAAGTAAGTTCACTTTCGCTTTTGCTCTCGTGGATAGGGAAACCTTTACACACACACATCAATTAGCCTATAAATAATTAATTTAATTTGAAAAGCGCAAATTCAGTTCTAATTTCCAGCAAACAAATAAATGAACAATAATAACCAAGTGTGCTCAAAAACCTGAGTTATATCCTAAAACACATGCTGTGCCCCATATGGTCTAAAACCTGACAGGTGGACAAATCTAAGCTTGTTTTAATAAAACAAATATAAATATGATATAATAAATAATACTGCTAATAATAATAACATTATACAAAAGCAAATTGTTATGAATGAACTGAAAAAGCCTCCCGAGATGAAGGATTCAGGGCAGTGGTTTGTAAAATTCATGTTGGCTAGATATTAATATGTTTTGTAATATTTTAATCCTTTATATTTATATCCTATATATATCCTTATTATATATATCCTTAATATATTATATATTTTTCATATGTGAAGATATTTGCGTATTGCTCTACATCTTGTTTGTAGTGTGTAGGCCAGGCGCACTTTGCGCCAGACAATAGACCGACTTTGTTCTGGTCTAAAGAACAGACTATTTACAGTTTCTCAAAATAGCAACGCGCCAAAACACGCCTGCTTTTTAAGACCAGAACGCCTATGGCCACACATATGAGCGCAAATGCATTTGCTATTTAAACAGTGTGGTGCAATGCCTCAAAATGACCCTTGCGCCGAGGTGAAAGTAGCAAATAGCAATTGCGTTGCGTCATGCGCCACATCGCGCCAGGTGTATGATAGGGCCCTTTATCTGAAGTGTTTGCATAAGAACAATGTTTAGTGGCTCAATGTGTTACAGCAGTGTTTTAAAAGACTAAACAGTTTATTTATATAGTGTGCATCCAAGCACATGTGGTCAGAACACAATCGAGTCGCTGGTAAAGAAGTATTCCACGTTTCTCCTAAAGAAAAGCCCGTCTAAGCAAAATGCTAGCAGGCGTCTGTAGCTCCGCTCACGCTCCACTCTTTGCCCTTTTTCATTCACCCCCAGTCGGTGCGATGACAAAATGCCAATGGTTGGCCACGCTTACTTGTAGCTTCTTTTGCGTTCTTCAGAAACCTATGGGGGATGTCACAGATCCAACATCGATATCTTTTACAGTCTATGTTTTCCTCCCACTAACCAAAGACATGCGCTATAGGTGAATTGACTAAACCAAATTGGCACCATAGTCAAGTTCTTAGCCGACGTTATTTCTTCCTCATAAAGTAATCCGTCATTAGCCACAAATACGCAGGGGAGTTCTTGAGATCTAACTGAGCTCTACTTCCCTCTCACCCTTTAAACGGGAGGGAGCCCGGGACTCGAGGATATTCTGAGCTAAGGGCTCTTTCCCGGAACAGCATGCCAAATAAGCTTTATAATCCATCATCAGGTAAGTGTGAACTCTTGTGATGACAGATATAATAAAATAATTTAAAAAACTAAAGTCTAAAGGCATTTTGTAAGTCCTGATTATGTTTGTCTGAAAAACAATCTAGTGCGTGGACACACACACACACACACACACACACACACACACACACACACACACACACACACACACACACACACACACACACACACACACACGTTTGTTTTTGTGAAAAGTGGGGACATTACATAGGTTTCCATTCATTTTATACTGTCCAAACCATATATTGTATTGCCCTCACCCCACCCCTAAACCCAACCATCACAGGAGACTGTGTGCAGCTTTACTCTGATTAAACTCATTCTGTAGGATTTATAAGCATTTTGACCAATGAGGACGTCACCAATGTCCTCATATTTCACCTCCTTTTTGTAATACCTGTGTCATACCCATGTCATTATACAAATTTGTGTCCTGATATGTCACAAAAACACGTACACACACACACACAGTATGTGGTCATAAATTGAACGTACAGTACAGATGAGCTGATGTGTGCAGACAGAAAGGAATAATGCACCTGCTGCTGGACTTCCCATCATCCATCAGTGTGTGTGTGTGTTAGCATGTGTGAACAATCTTTGTGTATGACAGCGTGTATGCGTGCGTTTCTGTGTCTGTGTTGTGTGTAGGCATGGGCCGGTGTAAGATTCTGACGGTGTGATAATCTTGCTTGTTTCACGATCTCCCGGGATTGTGGTTACTGCTCCAAAATATACTCTTTTAAAATATCTGGATTAAAATCTAATACTTTTTTCCCCCGTTTGAACCCAATATGTTTTATTGTTTGAAACGTTTATAATATTTTGGAGCAGTGAACATGTCAGGCTGAATCACTGACTTCTGCTGTCTTCAAAACACAGATTTCTTTACATTTCAAAATGGCCTCTTTGGATATTTTTCTATGATGGAGTTAGAGATGTTTCTTTAACCTGCAGGCAAAACAGTTCAACCCGGAAACAAAGATTCCAGATGTGCTATGAATGAGTGTGCAATGAAAATTGTAGTAACTGCATAATAAGACAATTATTTTATTTTTTGCAGTCCAAAATATTTTATTATTATTAGCCTCTTTCACACATACAGACCTTTACGGGAAATTACCGAAAATTTTCCGGAGGATGTGTATGTGTGAACAGGCCCTTTTTGAAAATACCGATAAATTCGTTCTGGCTATTTTCCGGAAAGAGAAGTTGTGACATTACCGGTAATTTGCCGGAATGCTGCGCTGTGTGAATGCAGAAGGAAGATTACCGTAATAAGCGCGTACACGTCTAGAACGTGCTGACGTGAGATGCCTGCTTTAGCCAATCAGAACAGTCAGACGCATTCACGTCCGCGCGGTTTATGAGAATTAAAGCCTTTGAATATTTTCCCAGACACATTCAGCTGCTAGAAGTTGGTCAGATCACGTTTATTTGTTCATCTTAATGCACACTGTGTAAATAATTATCGATAAGATGCTTATGATAAGCCGTTGTTTGTTTACCTTCAAGCTTTGCGTGTGCCCATAGCTGCGTCCCAAATGGCACATTATACACTTATGCACTATTTACTTATGCAGTTACTACGGAAGCGTAGAGCTGCCACCCAGGTAAAAAAAAAAAAACGGAGCTTTATCACGTTTGTACAATATACTTTTCACGTTCTTACAATATAATATCACATTTGTACAATATACTTTTCACGTTCTTACAATATAATTTCACGTTCTTACAATATAATATCATGTTTGTACAATATAATTATCACGTTCTTACACTATAATATCATGTTCTTACAATATAATATCATGTTCTTACAATATAATATCATGTTTGTACAATATAATTATCACGTTCTTACACTATAATATCATGTTCTTACAATATAATATCATGTTCTTACAATATAATATCATGTTCTTACAATATAATATCATGTTCTTACAATATAATATCATGTTCTTACAATATAATATCACGTTCTTACAATATAATATCACGTTCTTACAATATAATATCATGTTTGTACAATATAATTATCACGTTCTTACACTATAATATCATGTTCTTACAATATAATATCATGTTCTTACAATATAATATCACGTTCTTACAATATAATATCATGTTTGTACAATATAATTATCACGTTCTTACACTATAATATCATGTTCTTACAATATAATATCATGTTTGTACAATATAATTATCACGTTCTTACAATATAATATCACGTTCTTACAATATAATATCATGTTTGTACAATATAATTATCACGTTCTTACAATATAATATCACGTTCTTACAATATAATATCATGTTTGTACAATATAATTATCACGTTCTTACACTATAATATCATGTTTGTACAATATAATTATCACGTTCTTACAATATAATTATCACGTTCTTACAATATAATATCACGTTCTTACAATATAATATCATGTTTGTACAATATAATTATCACGTTCTTACACTATAATATCAAGTTTGTACAATATAATTATCACGTTCTTACAATATAATTATCACGTTCTTACAATATAATATCACGTTCTTACAATATAATATCATGTTTGTACAATATAATTATCACGTTCTTACACTATAATATCATGTTTGTACAATATAATTATCGCGTTCTTACAATATAATTATCGCGTTCTTACAATATAATATCACGTTCTTACAATATAATATCACGTTCTTACACTATAATATCATGATTGTACAATATAATTATCACGTTCTTACAATATAATTATCGCGTTCTTACAATATAATATCACGTTCTTACAATATAATATCATGTTTGTACAATATAATATCATGTTTGTACAATATAATTATCACGTTCTTACAATATAAGTATCGCGTTCTTACAATATAATATCACGTTCTTACAATATAATATCATGTTTGTACAATATAATATCATGTTTGTACAATATAATATCACGTTCTTACAATATAATTATCGCGTTCTTACAATATAATATCACGTTCTTACAATATAATATCATGTTTGTACAATATAATATCATGTTTGTACAATATAATTATCACGTTCTTACAATATAATTATCGCGTTCTTACAATATAATATCATGTTTGTACAATATAATTATCACGTTCTTACAATATAATATCACGTTCTTACAATATAATATCATGTTTGTACAATATAATTATCACGTTCTTACAATATAATTATCGCGTTCTTACAATATAATATCACGTTCTTACAATATAATTATCACGTTCTTACAATATAATTATCGCGTTCTTACAATATAATATCATGTTTGTACAATATAATTATCACGTTCTTACAATATAATATCATGTTTGTACAATATAATTATCACGTTCTTACAATATAATATCATGTTTGTACAATATAATTATCACGTTCTTACAATATAATTATCGCGTTCTTACAATATAATATCATGTTTGTACAATATAATTATCACGTTCTTACAATATAATATCACGTTCTTACAATATAATATCATGTTTGTACAATATAATTATCACGTTCTTACAATATAATATCATGTTTGTACAATATAATTATCGCGTTCTTACAATATAATATCATGTTTGTACAATATAATTATCACGTTCTTACAATATAATATCACGTTCTTACAATATAATATCATGTTTGTACAATATAATTATCACGTTCTTACAATATAATTATCACGTTCTTACAATATAATATCACGTTCTTACAATATAATATCATGTTTGTACAATATAATTATCACGTTCTTACAATATAATATCACGTTCTTACAATATAATATCACGTTCTTACAATATAATATCATGTTTGTACAATATAATTATCACGTTCTTACAATATAATATCACGTTCTTACAATATAATATCACGTTCTTACAATATAATATCATGTTCTTACAATATAATATCATGTTTGTACAATATAATTATCACGTTCTTACAATATAATATCATGTTTGTACAATATAATTATCACGTTCTTACAATATAATTATCACGTTCTTACAATATAATATCACGTTCTTACAATATAATTATCACGTTCTTACAATATATTATCATGTTTGTACAATATAATTATCACGTTCTTACAATATAATATCACGTTCTTACAATATAATATCACGTTCTTACAATATAATATCACGTTCTTACAATATAATATCATATTTGTACAATATAATATCACGTTCTTACAATATAATTATCATGTTTGTACAATATAATTATCACGTTCTTACAATATAATTATCACGTTCTTACAATATAATATCACGTTCTTACAATATAATATCATGTTTGTACAATATAATTATCACGTTCTTACAATATAATATCACGTTCTTACAATATAATATCATGTTTGTACAATATAATTATCACGTTCTTACAATATAATTATCGCGTTCTTACAATATAATATCATGTTTGTACAATATAATTATCACGTTCTTACAATATAATTATCGCGTTCTTACAATATAATATCATGTTTGTACAATATAATTATCGCGTTCTTACAATATAATATCACGTTCTTACAATATAATTATCGCGTTCTTACAATATAATATCATGTTTGTACAATATAATTATCACGTTCTTACAATATAATTATCACGTTCTTACAATATAATATCATGTTTGTACAATATAATATCACGTTCTTACAATATAATATCACGCTTACAATATAATATCACGCACCCCTACGTCTCACGCGACGTAGGGGTGCGCGCGAGACGTACCTAAAAGACGGTGGGGGTGAGTTGCGCGCGACATACCTGAAGAACTAGGAGGGATGCGGGGGAGAGGGGTGTGCAATGTATTTAACAAACGGTTTGCGATAAATTATCATTCATTTGCGGGCATTTGAGAGTCTCTGTGCACTTGCGGGATACTCCTAGTCTTAGCAACTGGATGAATGTAAAGGAGGATTAAGCAAAATGGTTTCTACTCTATAATTAATGTTCTCAACTCACAGCAATAAAACTTTACAATGAGTGCAACAGTTTGTATTCTATAGTTTATTATTATAATTTTCCATTTTCCATATCTGCAATTCCTGTATTTTGGCATTTTTTTGTAGTCCACTTAGAATCCAACATGGAAATCAATGTTTTCTTTATTGGCATTGATTGTTTTGAAATTTAAATGTCATTAACATGCCTGTGTTTAATTTCTGTAATAAATACGGCTGTCAAGCCAGGATCTTGATGGTTTATTGTGGGTATGTTGTTTACATGAAGAAATCTGTTACAAGTTAAACAAAAATTCTATTAAACAATTATATTTTGAATTTTAATTCTAATAAACGATTATATTTTGAATTTTAATTCTAATAAACGATTATATTTTGAATCTAAATAGTTTTTGTCTTGCGTTTACATTAATTTTACATTTGAATAGCCAAAATTACAAGTTTCAGTATTTTAAATGCGATTAATCGCGATAATTTTTTTAAAAAAGATGCGATTAATTAGTTAATTTTTTTTTAATCGATTGACAGCAGTAATATATATATATATATATATATATATATATATATATATATATATATATATATATATATATATATATATATATATATATATATAAAAACAAAAAAATTATAAATAACAGGGCTCAACAATAAGGACTGCCCACTGGCCCGGGACCAGTCTGCAAGGCGCTCAGGACAGTATACAGAATGGTTACTGGCCCTATCGGGATGATGAGTAGGGCAGGATGTCATTTCTACCCGCAAATGTGCATTTCATGTTTAATATGATAGTGAAAGTATGCTGAAATATTACTGAGTGCTGTTTATTCATTGACCGAAAAAAATTGACCGAAATTACCATCTGACAATTTTTCCATATTTTAACCTTATATTTTGTATTAGACCAATTAGTTTGTTCATTTGTTTTGTTTATCTGCAGTCCCGATGTTGTGACGAGAAATGCCCCCATGCACGGATTGCCTTCATAAACTTTCTTTAGCATTCTTAGTCTACATTTTTTTAAAAAAAAGTAAAAAAAAAAAACAATAAACACAGCTGATCCGAATCAGATGTGTTTAAAAGAGTCAAACACCTTCATTAGTTGGATCAGCTGTTTAATCAGGGTTAAAGCAAAACTGTGCAGAGCTGCAGCCCTCCAGGGATTGAGTTTGAGACCTGTGTATTATACCATATGAATGAGATGTTTATATCATAATTTCACATCCAAACCATTTTTGGTCCCTATTTTAGTGTCTCAAATGTCAATGTGTAAATAAATGAACGAAAGTCACATGACTAGTCCGGTAGATCACATGACCTGCTGTCAGTATTTTATTGAAGGTTTAATCCAGTTTAATATTCATAGATGGTCATATTTCACACACATATAGTTCATTAATAATCACAAATCTCCATCATGAGTCTAAGACTGTTTAAAGCACATTTAAGCAACACTATGTTTATTAATATTTCCTCTTAGTGCAGTTTAAAAGCACGTACACAGTACTGATAAATATTTTAATAACCTACATATGCTGATGGAGGCGTTCATGTGTTCTTCTTGCTCTTCTTTGGAGCCGAATATGAGGAAGTGCGGTGATCCTGTCTGTCGTATTTATCATGACCGTCCCTGCAGCACAAACACACAATAACATATATTAAAGCCGAGCCATTATACAAAAATCACTTCTATAAGGGGGTTAAACACAGTTGTGTGTCAGGAGTGTGTGAATATCTCCAGTCTCTAATGGTCAACATGAATTAATTCTATTTGTTATAGTCAGACTTGATATAAACAGTCTGCAGAAACACGTTGATTGACATTCTCCAATTGCACGTGTCATCAGAGGGGGAAAGCCCCGCCCACTTGTGCCCATCTCTCCCTCATTAGCACAAGACGTTAATCTCGTTTTTCTATCAGCCACTATGCTGACACAAAGGCATTTGTAGCTCCGCCCTCTTCTGAAAAGAGCACAATCTCATTTGAATTTAAAGCGACAGTCACCAAACCGCCACATTTAGAATCAGAGCCTGAAAGGGTCAGTTCCAGAGAGTTAGAAAACATTATCGGTGTGCTATTTTGAGCTGAAACTTCACACACACTCTAGATTTAATGTTTACAATGCAAATCCAATTAGATCCACTTATATGGTAAACAAATAAAGTTTTTCATATAATAGATCTACTGAAAGACAGAAAATATGACTTTACACACTGTATTGTAAATAAATCATATAAATATTTTGATAATAATCAACAATATTACTGAAATAATTTAAAAACTGCGTAAATTTACACACATTTACACAAGTGAATAAACAGTCAATGATAAGCTAAAAATCTGCGGAACTCTGCACGTGTAGATTCCGTGTGGGCCTACTCAAGACTCCGAACATAGCACAACACAACACAGCACAGGATAACACAGCATAACAAAACAACACAACACAGCAGAGCATGGCATAGCACAGCACAGCAGAGCAAGAGCACAGCATAACACAGCACACAACACAACAGAACATAGCATAGCACAGCAGAGCACAGCATAACACAGCACAACACAGCATAACATAACAGCACAGCACAACAGAGCACATCACAACACAGCATAACATAACATAACAGCACAGCACAACAGAGCACATCACAACACAGCATAACATAACAGCACAGCACAACAGAGCACATCACAACACAGCATAACATAACAGCACAGCACAACAGAGCACATCACAACACAGCATAACATAACAGCACAGCACAACAGAGCACATCACAACACAGCATAACATAACAGCACAGCACAACAGAGCACATCACAACACAGCATAACATAACAGCACAGCACAACAGAGCACATCACAACACAGCATAACATAACAGCACAGCACAACAGAGCACATCACAACACAACATAACATAACAGCACAGCACAGCACATTATAACACAGGACAACACAACACAGCATAACATGACAACACGGCACAGCACGACACAACACAGCATGACACAACACAACACAGAACAGCACAGCACAGCATAACACAACACAGCACACCACAAGCCAAAACAACACAGCACAACACAGCACAACACAGCATAACATAACAGCACAGCACAACACAGCATAAGACAACACGGCAAAGCATAACACAACACAGCACAGCATGACACAACACTGCACAGCACAACACAGCATAACATAACAGCACAGCACAACACAGCATAAAACAACACGGCACAGCATAACACAACACAGCACAGCATGACACAACACAGCACAGCATGACACAACACAGCACAGCATGACACAACACAGCATGACATAACACAACACAGCACAGCACAACACAGCATAACATAACAGCACAGCACAACACAGCATAAGACAACACAGCACAGCATGACACAACACAGCACAGCATGGCATAACACAACACAGCACAGCACAACACAGCATAACAGCACAGCACAACACAACACAGCATAAGACAACACGGCACAGCATAACACAACACAGCACACAACAAGCCAAAACAGCACAGCACAACAAAACCCAGCACAGCATAACATATGACAGCACAACACAACACAACATAACAGAACATAGCATAACACAACAAAGCACAGCATAACACAACACAGCACAGCACGGCATGGCATTTCACAACACAAGCCAACACAGCACAGCACAACAAAACCCAGCACAGCATAACACAGGAGAGCACAACCCAACATAACAGAACATAGCATAACACAACACAGCACAGCACAGAATAACACCGGACAACCCAGGATAACACAACATGGCAATGCATGACACAACACAACACAATACAGCACAGCACGACATAACACAGCACAACAAAACATGGCACAGCATAACACATGACAGCACAACACAACATAACAGAACAGAACACAGCATAGCACAACAGGAGCACAGCACAGAATAACACAGCACAACAGAACATAGCACAGGACAGCACAACAAAACACAAACCAAAACAGAGCAGGGTGTACCTGAAGCAGCGGGCACAGTACAGATCTCTGTCACAGGTGTGGCAGCGGATGCTGGCGTCCTGATTGCAGATGCAGCACCACGGCAGCTCTTCATCATCATCATCATCATCGTCATCATCATCCAGCCGCCGGATCGGAGCTGCAGCAGCTGGAGGCCTGGATTTAGACTTCTGCATCGAGGGCTTCAACACACAGAACACAGAATGTGTTTATCTTCTCTCTGACGCACTGCTTTTCTATCGTTTTTCAATGTAAACACGCACTGGACGGATGTCACACTCATGTCTCAAGTCTTTTAAAGCATCGTGCACGCAAGTGTTGCGTTTTTGTTAGACGCTTGCAGAAAGATCTTCAACTTTCACACACATCGAAAGCTCATCACTGTCCAAAAGCAGTGGACCAATCAGAAGAGCTCAGAGGGGGAGTAAGCACTGCAAGCTTCTGTTTATAGTAGAAAGTTGGCATGACAACTGTTTTATTCATTCATTCATTTTCTTGTCGGCTTAGTCCCTTTATTAATCCGGGGTCGCCACAGTGGAATGAACCGCCAACTTATCCAGCAAGTGTTTTACGCAGCGGATGCCCTTCCAGCTGCAACCCATCTCTGGGAGAGATACACACATTCACACACACACTAATACACTATGGACAATTTACCCTACCCAATTCACCTGTACCGCATGTCTTTGGACTGTGGGGGAAACCAGAGCACCCGGAGGAAACTCACACGAAGACAGGGAGAACATGCAAACTCGCCAACTGAGCCGAGGTTCGAACCAGTGACCTTCTTGCTGTGAGGCGACAGCACTACCTACTGCGCCACTGCCTCGCCACAAATGTTTTATTGACCTTTATATCAAGGCAGAGGAGGCACTCATTGTGGCTGTGTCCAGATATCCTGAGTTATATGATGCATCATCAAGTGCTTATCATAACAAAATGTTTTCCTATTTCTAATGGGCCCAGTACTGTTGTTATTAAATCATGAAAATAATATCACATCATATGGACTTTGCGCTATGCTGAGATTTTTTTAAATATTCAATCGCATCAAGCATTTTTAGAAGCAAATATGCATCCGGTGTGAATGAGGCCTTAGCCTCTAAAACTCTGCTGCTATTTTGGGATTTTCATCTATATTTTGCCTACCTAAATTTAAAAGCTTCCCAAATCCACATGCAGAGGTGTGAATGCAAAAATTTGGAATCATTTCAAAGAAAACCCTTTGAATGTTCATAAAACACTATTGAAAGGGTTTAAAATATCTGTATATGTTGTCTGTGTTGTAATAAACACTTAAAAAAAGAGGCGCTTTTTGTATTTTTTTTTTTAAATGAACTTAAATTTTAAAGTGTAGTTTTTAGGTTCTGTGTGGTCTAGCGTGCTGTAATTAATGTTAGTGGTTCCTGCACATGTCTGTAATCATAGGAAAAAAGAAAAATGTGTCCACCATAATCTATGCAAAAGTTATTGTATTCCAACTGATGAGAGGTGCTGTACAAGCCACAGGGAGCGATCATTGTTTTCATATTTCTCTATTCTTTTGTTTGATCAAACATAATTCACTGTGTTTAGACCACGTCAGACATATAAAAGGTTTACTTATGCACATCACCTCAAAAACAGAGGAGAATGGCCCTGAAGCACACAGCATAAGGAAAGAGATGACAGCTGTCTGTGCTATCTGGGGCTGCTTATTGATCATAAATGTATTGCTTTCACTTCTGCGCCATGGAAACACCGCGATTCATTCGGCAACTGTTTGATATGTGAATATAATTCAGTAAAAAGAATGCTAGAACCGTATGAGCACCGGCAAGAGCTTTCATTTGAGCTATAACTTGTACATGTGTCATATATGAACCATATGAAAATGAACCAATCTTCAATACCCAGCTCGGGTATCCAAAATACTGTGTATTTAAGTGTAAATAACTTTTGTACAGTAGAATAAACACCAAAGTGATGCATATGTGCATAAAATATCGATTCTACACTTTCAAATGAAACCACTAATGGGGGTCTGGTGCAATGCTAGCCCTTTAAATCTTAAAGTGGAATTCAATGACGTCACGGACCCGGTACCGGGTCCGCAGAGTTTAACTGGTTAATGATGTCTCTAAATATACACACACTTTACTACAGCAGTGTTTGAACAGCAGACCATGTGGTATTGAAGTGTCCTAATATTATGTTAAGACTCCTAGAACATATTTACATGCATCTAAACTCTGAAAACTCATTTTTTCAGAATATGTGTATAATAATAATATCATTTCAAATGATTCAGATACGATTCATTTGAATCAATTCAGCGCTACAGGTCCTTTCATAAGCAAGCTCTGATCTGATTGGCCTTTCTGTATCATCAAGGTAACACACATTTTAGTGTTTGTAAGTTGCAGGAGGCGGAGATTATGCAAATTTGTTATTTTAATCATGTTGATGTAGATCGGTAGCAGGCAAAAGATTCAAAAACATAACGATTCAGAGTGGACTCTTTCGCTTGAGAGTCAACATTTTTATCATGCTTTTTTGGTGAACAACTTTGCAGACATGGCGGTGTGGTGGAGCAGTAGGTAGTGCTGTCACCTCACAGCAAAAAGCTCGCTGGTTTGAACCTCAGCTGGGTCAGTTGGCGTTTCTGTGTGGAGTTTGCATGTTCTCCCTGCGTTTGCGTGGGTTCCTCTGGGTGCAAACACATGCGGTAAAGGTGAATTGGGTAGGCTAAATTGTCCGGAGTGTATGGATGCTTCCCAGAGATGGAAGAGTATCCGCTACGTAAAAACATATGCTAGATAAGTAGGCGGTTCATTCCGCTGTGGTGACCTTGGGTTAATAAAGGGACTAAGGCAAAAAGAAAATGAATGAATGAACTTTGCAGACTGCCAACATTGAAGGACAGCTCCATTATAACCTGCAAATAAGATATTTTTGAAAAACCCTCACGACATGCTCTTAAAATGTGTCTGCAGCTGAAGTGTACTGTGTTTTTTGTGCTGACGATGTGTGTGTGTTTGTTACCGGTTTCTTGCTCTTCTCTCTGTTCACCGGCCCGCTGAGTTCTGGAGGGATGTTGTATCCACTGGCCTCGTCTAAAGCTGCTTCCTCTGATAGCTGAAACACCACACACACACACACACACACACACACACACACACACACACACACACACACACACACACACATACACACACACATACACACACACACACACACACACACACACACACACACACACACACACACACACACACACACACACACACACACACACACACACACACACAATGTAGTATTCTTTATGGGTACAACACATTCACTTAAAAAACAAATACACTTCATTGAACATGTACACATAGACATCACTTATATACTACATAACTGCAGTTTAACTATGTTTATATATAATAACTCTAATAAACTTGTAACTAATAGCTTTTAATAGTTAAAGCATTTAGCAACTAATAAATTTATGGCACCTAATAACTTCTGAATTGAATTATTTTGAAGTGTGGCACTTCATAACAACCATCAGAGGCCGGTGTATATTTAATAAACACGTCTAATAGCAGCCTCTTGTGGTTGTTACAGGAAGTGTCACACATCAAAATAATGGTACATTTATGACTTTGTATTTCACACACATTTTTTCATTGGCTCTGTACTTCACAAATATTTTCAATGACATAATTATGCCCTAATTACACCTTTTTGTCATACATATTTATCTGAAAGTTATGACTCTTTAAGTCTTCATTCACTTCATTTTCATTTTACAGGGTAGCCCCGGGATCCTCCAAATGAAATTCAAGGCTTTTAAAGAGCTTTTTAATACCATTTCAAATAAAATTCAATGCCAACTTCGTAACCATCCCGACAGAAGTATGAGGGAAAAATGTAAAATCTGTATACATTTTGAACTCAAGTGACTACTTGAAATGAATAAAATATTTTATTTAAATTGTCAGTTATATTAAATACATACGCAACAGCGTAACACACATTTAATTTGTAATAAACAAATAAATTTGAACTTGGTGCGGAACACTAAAGCCTTCGCAGCTTTGCTGCCTTCGCTGCAATTTTTTCGCTCAGACTCTCAAGTCCTGTCAACTTCTGCTTGTGGCTTTTCCTCAACGCGTTTGCTGTAGAGTTGGTGTTGAGCCACAGTAAGGCCCCGTTAACACTAATGCGTTTTTGTTTAAAACGCATAAGTTTTGCTACGGTTACGCCATCCGTCCACACTAAGCTGGAGTTCTCGAGCGCCGAAAACGGAGCGTTTTGGAAACGCTGGAGAGGCTGTTTTCATTCTGAAACGCTGCTGCTCCGTCATAGTGTGGACGAGAAAAAACGGAGCCATCTGAAAACTGAGGCGGGACTGCTGAGATTCGCTATCTGATTGGGGCTTTTGTGTCATTGCGTATCCTTCCCTTATTCGTCAAGCCTCTATCACATGACTATAACACATGGCTTTAACGCTACCGGAAGACAATACTGTAAACAACAACATGGGCACAGAAATGCGAGCGTTGTTTGCACTATTGTCTGTTTTAGGCGCCATTGTGCAGTTATTCATTTGTTACGTTTAGTAACAACTCGACCTCGTCGCCTGTCCACAAAAATACCTCTCTTGCTTTCTTTGCCATCGCGTCTAATGATCAACCGGTGTTTGTTGACTAACAATAACCAAATGGCGAGCGAGACACATGATTTCTGTTTATACTAGAACGCGCATGCCCAGAGTGCGCGAATGCTCACGTGATATACGTTTTTGGTGGCGTAGTGTGGACGGAGATATGTTCTGAGACGCTAGGTAAAACGCTAGTGTGGACGCGGATCGTATTTGATCTAAAACGCTGTTTTAAAACTAAAACGCACTAGTGTAAACGGGGCCTAAGATAGGATGTTCCTTGGCTGTGGTGGCAATGCTTCTAATGTAGAAATTAGAGGTGTGAACCTACACTGGTGTCACAGTTTGGTTACGATTATCCTGCCATTGATTCGATTCAATTCTATACCTCGGTGCATCATGGTGCATACACAGTTTCATTTTTTCACGTAGCAAAGACATTTTCACTCATCATGAGTGAATGTATACTGTGACTACGTTAAACAACACGTGGGAAAGAATTTTGGGAAAGAAACCGTGCCCAGGCCCGTTTCCCGGATCGTTTGAGAAGTGTGAGTGCGCTGAATCGGGCTTAGGCACGGTTCACTTGGCCGGCCCTGGCCCGGTTGGAAGAGGTGGGCCTGAGCCCGGTTCACTTGGGCTTTGGCGCGGTACACTTGTGTGTGAGTGCAAAACGCGCCAAAGCCCGAAACTGAAAGCGAGACGTGACTTTTAAGGGGCTGTTTCATATGGATTTATTAATCATTCTTACTGTTCAGTGATCACAAAACTGCCGTAGCTTATTAAAGACGGAAACCCCTCACTGCCCGACAGCTGCACCTTCAGCAGACCTCCTCATTCCTGCAGCACGAGAGCTTTATGATTGTTTATGAGCGCCAAAATTGGCGGATCTGTTGAAATATCTGACTGCGTGTCCCCGCATCCCTAAGGACTGTATGGCGAAATATTTGACTGCATGTCACTGCATATCAAACCACTGAAATGATATACCTAGAGAAATCTCTACTGTGCTGCTGAGTAAGAGAGCGCTTCTCACTGAACAGCGCAGCAGCGATGACGTAAGCGTGCTGAGGCCCGATTGTAGTGTGAGCGCAGGCCGTCGGGGGAGACAAGAGGAGGGACAAGTGTGCTTTGGCCCGGTTCGAGGCAACTGTACCTGGTGTGAGCACGGCCTAAGATCTAAATAAACCAGACCTTTTTGATGACCCTGTTGACGGCCTCTTCTTCAGTCTCCTCATCGCTGTCAGGCGTCTGGAAATCTGACAGTCTCACTGAACAAACACAGAAAAACACAACCACATTATGCATGTATAACCCTTGTGTTCCCGGAGGAAACCCATGCCAACACGGGGAGAACATGCAAATTCCACACACAAATGCCAACTGATGCAGACAGGACTCAAACTGAGTGCTACTCAAACTACAGTGCTAACCAATCAGCCACCGTGCCACCTTAGTTAAGGTTATTAGTAACTAATAAAGCTATGGTAACTAATAACTAGTGGTGGGCTGTTATTGGCACTAACGTGCGATTAAAAAAACAT
This sequence comes from Danio rerio, assembly GCF_052040795.2. Lineage (NCBI taxonomy): Eukaryota > Metazoa > Chordata > Actinopteri > Cypriniformes > Danionidae > Danio > Danio rerio. Next base: position 3,145,772 of record NC_141037.1, read on the forward strand.
ATCGCCGGTAATCTATTCTGGGAGCTGGATCTATTCTACGCAAGCTATGATGACTTTCACCTTGATATTTTAGAGCGAATGTATACCTGACCGGTGAGCCGTCTTGACAAAAAAAGCGCCCTTCTAAATCAAATCAGCAGGATGCCCTTCAGGATATTTCACTTACTTCGAAGACGCTACTGACGTTTACATGGACATCTGTAGTCTAGTTATTTGCCTTAATAGAGAATAATATAATGAAGGTGTTTACGTTAAGTGCTTTTATGTAAGAGTTTACTGTAATTTTGCGTGACTTTAACTGCAGTTCGACACTTTGACTGTTACTCATGAACATTTCATTCATGCCTCTGTGACAAACTGGGGTATTAGACGCAAATAAGAAGTGAGGACTGGTGAGAGTGTTATGGAGTTTATTAACGCAGACTTCCGCATTTCGCAATATGTGTGTGTGTGTGTGTGTGTGTGTGTGTGTGTGCAGCCCTTTACTGACAGCCACATGTGTGGATCTTGCGAGAAAAAATGGTGAAAAGTTATACATAACGGTAATCTTCCCAGTTGGTGGAATGAACTCCCTAACTGCATCAGAACGGCAGAGTCACTCGCTGTCTTCAAGAAGCGACTAAACTCAACTATTTAGTCTCCACTTCACTTCCTAATCTGCAATTGCCTCTCTGGATATACCACTAACTGAACTAAAAAAAATAAAAATAAAAACTTACATTACTAATGCTTTCCTTCTTAGACTTTACACACCTGAAGCTTGTTGCTCTTATAGTTGTGTAAATTGCTTCCTTGTCCTCATTTGTAAGTCGCTTTGGATAAAAGCGTCTGCTAAATGACTAAATGTAAATGTAATTGTTTGATCGCTTGTTTACTTCAATAATGCCACTAATCTCTACATACTCCACACATCTTAATTCCATTTCTGTTTAATTCAGTTATGACTTTAGCCTAATTGAGGTCATCACTGTTTGGAGATTATGTAGTCCTACAGTTCAACATTCATGCTTAACTGAATAAACAGTGAGTAAACACATGTACATCTTATTGAACATCATTTATTTTCATCCCCAATTATTACAGTAGAACAGGTTCTCAAGCAGTTTGTGATGCATTTTGGAAACAGGAGACGAGCCCCTGGACTGATGCGCCACCTGGCTTGAGAAACCCGTTTCCAAAGACGTACATTCAGTCATTATTTGGGTAGCACACATATTCTGAATGCCTTCGGCAGAATTCAAATGAGCCATTTTAATCTAGATTAATTCCCAAGATTATAGTGAGATTAATCTAGTATAAAAATGAATATATGCCCACCTATACTAATGACTAGGGCTAGATGGAATCTGCGGACATTTTTTGCCATTTCTGCAGAGAATTTTGGTAAAAATCTACAGATTTCTGCTGATTTTTTTTAGGAGTATCATAACTAAAACCATAATTTGTAAAATAATAAATAATATCTTCTTAACTTTTATTTAATGTTTACAATGCAAATCTAATTAGATTCACTTATTTGGTAAACAAAGCAAGTCTCTCATATAATATCTCTACTAAAAGACAGAAAATATTACTGTTCAAACTGCATTGTACATAAATCACATTTTCACATTAGTCAAAAATAATACTGTAATTAATGTAAAAACTGAATAAATATAGATTCACACACATTTACTTAAGTAAATAAACAGAATTAATGATAGGCTAAACCTGCGTGCGCAGAGTCCGTGTGGGCCAACTAATAACCCTAACTTTCTGATTTTGACTGTATTGCAATAATGTGCCCCTTTTGTAAAGCTGCCTTGAAACAATAATTATTATGAAAAGCGCTATACAAACACATTTGAATTCAATTATAGCTTGACTAAGTGATGCAGCGAGTACGCAGGAGTGAACGCACCACTGTCTGGATGCTGTCCCTGCAGTCGGGCCAGTCTGCGGGCCATCTCCAGCGTCATCTGCTGGCTGTGTTTGTCTCTCCGCAGATCCTCCATGGCCTCCTGCAGCACTCGACTCTTCTGCTCCTCCAGCTGCCTCCCTGACGCATCAGCATCGTCCACGTTCTCATTCACACTCGCCTGCTTATTCAGATCGTTCAACATGCCGCCTGCATCCACTGAGACAAACAGATCAGAAACTCAAAAATACAGCCAGGATACACAATTTTTCTACTAAAATTCCAGGACTTTCAAGTCAATTTTCCTGACCTTATGTTTGATGTAATGTCAACATATACGTGGTCAGTAATAAGAAAAACAATGCATGTTTAAATTTATTACAGCATAAACACGTAACAATCTATTTAGTTTAAATTTATTTCTATTTATTATACATTATACAATATATATTTATTTATTTATCATCTTTATAAGATGTATTTATTTGTTAAACTTATTTCCAGGACTTATCCGGGCCTGATAAATGTCATGTCAAAATTCAATGGCTTTTCTATAATCTTATGAAGCCTGTACAGTGGGTGTTTTCTCTCTTTTTAAAGCAACAGGATTTAAAAAGCTTGATAAATTTGATGCTGGGGCACAAAAAGGGGTATACTTTTGGCAAAACTTTTGCATTGGTTACCGTAAAGGCTCATCCTAAGTTCAAATTGGAGCTGCATAATATTTTGTTTTAGCATCGATATCGTAATATGTGCATCTGCAATAGTCAAGCCATTTCAAGTGAGTTAAACCATTTGGACACAAGAAATTGTTAGGTCTGCCACTTTAACAAAGATGAACTGTTTATTTACAGAATAAAAAGATGATGCATTTGCTATTCACATGGTGAATAGTAAGTGTAAAAACTGAACGCTTCACTAGAGAGAAAACAGTTAAACAGAGCATCTGCAGCGCGAGGATAAAGAACGAGCCTCCTCCATTCAGCCTCTTTACTTTCTCTTAACTTTACTCTTACTCTTTACTTTGGTGGAGTAACGAAACGATGGAAACTCACTCCACTGAACACATCCATTAGCCCACATATTTAATTTAGTTTGTTAAGCGCAAATATATGCTTCAACACTATTTCTAACTCCAGTTCTAATTTCCAGCAACGGAATAAATGAACAATAACAATGAAGTGTGGTCAGAATCCAAACACACATCCTGTTCTTATGCCCCATATGGTGATGCAGACGTCTCCAAATCCCCACAGGTGGACACATCTACACTTGTGTTTAATAAAACAAATATAAATATGCATCTATTAAATAATACTGCTAATAATATTAACATTTTACTACTGAAGATTGTCATGAATAAACTGAAAAAGACCCTCCTCTTGTTGTAGTTTCTGTGTGTATTAAACAATGTGTAGGCATTTGGACCTGCATAGGTGCATAACTTACACGCTCTGCGCTGGACTTTTAGTTGGTCAATGGCGCGGCCTTTTTCAGTTCCTTAAAATAGCAATGTGCCAGCAATGCGCCTTAACACACCTCCTTTATAGACTAGCACACCCATGAGTCCACAAGATGGCGCAAACGGATTTGCTATTAGCAAAACGTGAAAATTACTGTTGTGCTGGTCTGAAAATGGCAACAATCGAGGCAAACCCATCTTACGCCTTATTGCGCCAAGTGTATAATAGGGTCCTGAAGCAGGTCGCACACCAGATGCGACACAACACGGCATGCACATTAGTGATGGGTATTGTCAAGGTTTTAACATTATTTCTTCTTTTATCGATACCACTTATTGGTCGGTACTTTAATGGCCCGTTTCCACTGAGTGGTACGATACAGCCGTTTCCAATATCAATAAGCTAACTGAACCAAACTGTACTGTACCACTTTTTCGGCACCCTTTCAAAAGTGTACCAAAAATGTGAAAGGGTACTAAAAGGTGGAGCTACACGCACAGCCGAATGCTGATTGGTTACAGAGACACATCACGAGCTCGTGGAGCTAGACAAAATGTAAACAAAGGATCAGCCATGTTCTAATACACAGCCGAGAGATTACATGGATATACTATATGCATATAATAACGAGCCATGGATGACCCGGGCTCAAACAAACCTTGTCATCGTCTTGATGAGCAAACACAAAGCCAAGAAGAACAAAATCTGCCGTGTCCTGTTGTTGCTTTACGAGCCTGTCTAAAAGTGCGAGCGGTATTCGCTTTCTTCCGGGAGCGCGCGATCGCGTCTATATTTGATATAACGAACTTCTTGAGCTGATGATAATAACGTGTGTGTGATTATTAAAGTGTCTCCATCATCTGATCCATTCAGAAAGAAAAGGACAAGCGCGAGAGTGAAGCGCGGGAAAAAAAGGAGAAGCCCGACAAAACACAGGAGCAAAAATGTTTAACAACCTGAATCATGAACAAACTGCCATGATTATCTTTGCCTTTTGGACTATTATGAACTTTGAATGAAAAAATGACTCCCTAACAGATCTTACATGTGCTGCTGAAGATTACAGACACAGATGAGAGGTTTGCGCTGACTGTGGGCTATATTTTGTGTGTTTTTGAACTCAAATAAGTGCTAAATGTATGATGTGTGTAGTTTTTCAGTAATTAATAATAGAACAGAGACTGTAAGGGGGTGTATGTGTTCATACATGTTGCATTTATGTATTTATGTTATATAATCGCAGACGTTACAGTAGCCTATTCACCCTGTCATTCTTCTGCAGTTATAATCAAATCCTGTTCATAGAAAAGTTAGTAATAAACAATTATAAACAAGTATTTATGTGTGTAAAGTGTCTGTTTTGTGAGAAGTGCTTCTCATATGGTATGTGAGCGACCTGTACAGCTTTACTGTAGACATTTATTCGAGCGAGCATGATGTCGACTTAAACTTTATGTCGTACACCACGCCCACCAAAAGGGTACCCTATGTGGTGGAAACGCAAGCCTGATAAAGGTGACCCGTACCGACCCGAACCGTACCGTACTGTACCAGTCAGTGGAAACGAGGGATAACGGTTCTCTTATCGGTACTTTTTGTAGTGTTTTTTTTTTTTTATGAAAAAAAAAAAAATCATTGTAGCGATTTAACAGCTTTATTTTATTATTACGTTTTTAATGTAAAATAAAACAAAACCAATAATTGTAAAAAAAACAACAAAATTTTCCTGTAAAAGAAGGTACAATGGTTTGAGGGAAAATGACAGGAGAAAAATCAACATGTTTGCCTGTTCTGGCAGAAGTCGTAATCTTTCTTGGCTTCTTGTGCTCCCCGCAGTTGAAAATACCCTGTTTGAGTTGCAAAATGCAGATAAATGAGATAATGTTTGTGATTTTTCATTAACGCATTCACATTAATGAGTTAACGGTGTGCTGGGAGTTAACTGTGTTTTTAATACAGTTTTGGAGCATTTTTCAATGTAAAAATAAGAAAAATGTAAATAAATTTTTATAATTTCTTAAGAATAGTTTATTATTAGATGATTCATAGGCTATATTTGTAAATACAGCTGATGTAAAAGCATTTTAATGTTTAAGATTTATTTAGGCTACTGCAAAAAAAAGCATACTGTTTTCATTGTAACCGAATGTGAGTGTTTATTAAACTATTAATATTATACTAATTTAGGTGACTGACTGCTGGCATAATGATATGGATGATGTAAAGTTAGTGGTTAGGCAGCCAAAACTTTGCACTGCAGTTAAAGATACTTTCACTTAGCCAGATTGCTTGCGTTTCCACTTATATAAAAAAACAACACAACTTGTTTGTTGCAACGGGCATTGTCGCTGCCCACTCGGGAAATACAACCTGTTTGGTTCACTCTGCAAGCTTACAAGTTGTGTGTGCATGCCAGTCTGTGTCGAGAGCTATGTGTGTGCGCTTAGCGCAAGCCTCCTTTGAGTGTGCCGAGAAGGTTTTATACTTGACGCTCTCGCCGGAAACACAAGCATTTCTCATGTGAGATTGCCAACGGTGCAGATGAATGTCAAATATCGCAAATTTGAAAAAGTGGGTCAGTTACATTATGATACTGTAAGTAATGTTTACTCAGCAATAATTCTCCAGTACCAATAGCAGAACCGTTAACGTCAGAGCTTATCGATACTTCGGTCTTTTATAATGTAGCACTGACACTAAAGTACAGAGTTTCAATACCCATCCCTAGTGCACATGACAGCTGGAAGTATCGCACACCAGACGTGCACATCCGCATGTTAAAGTTTAAATGAAATTGGCGCTGCATTTTAGAATTCATGGCCTTGTACGCGACCCTCAACCATTTTCAAGGATCTGTGGATATGCTGTATATAGTATAAAATTATGTCGAGTTGTTTTGACTTTTGCTTCATAAAACGGTTTACCGTCTGAAGATGAATTCTGGTTATCAATAGCAGCTTCCTCCGTCATCTGTGTGATTAGATCATTGGTCTGTTCGGTTTGAGTCCTGCTGTCCGGCGGCTGATGAACCTGCACACATTAAACACACTGATAAAGCATGCTAGGGCTGCATGATAATGAGAAAATATGCAATATTGTTATAGAGTTCTGGGGTAATAATTATGGTAATCACAGGCCGCGGGGCTTGGGAAGGTGCAGGTCGGCCCTGTAGTACAGCGAGACGCTCCTCCATTTCTGCAGTCGATGCCACAGGTTGAAGAGGAGCTTTCAGAGCCGCCAGACGAGACTCCAGCTCCTTCTCTGAAGGTATAGACTCTGGAAGAACACACACCGAGAAATTTTATGTAAATGATTTTGGGGATTGTATTGTTCTGGTTTGCCTGTTTTTACAGATTCGATTCAAATTAAATTATCACTGTTTTTATTATTATTTTAATATATTTAAAATATATTACACATAATATTGGGGTTTAGTTGAGGTTTAATTATACAGTTGAAGTCAGACTTATTAGCCCCCCTGTTTATTTTTTTCCCCAATTTCCTATCTGGGAAGATTGTTTCAGCACATTTTTGAGCATAATAGTTTTAATAACTCATTTCTAATAACTGATTTATTTTATCTTTTCCATGATGACAGTAAATAATATTTTACTAGATAATTTTCAAGACACTTCTATACAGCTTAAAGTGACATTAAAAGCCTTAACTAGGTTAATTAGGTGAACTAGGCAGGTTAGGGTAATTAGGCAAGTTATTGTATAACGATAGTTTGTTCTGTAGATTATCGAAAAAAAAAATTAGCTTAAAAGGGGCTAATAATTTTGTCCCAAAAATGTTTTTTAAAAAATTAATTAATTAAAAAATATTATCAGACATACTGTGAAAATGTCCTTGCTCTGTTAAACATCATTTGGGAAATATTTAAAAAGAAAATCAAAATCAAAAGGGGGCTAATAATTCTGACTTCAACTGTATATATTGTTATGTAATATAAATTCACATACATTTAAATATGTAATAAAAAGAATTAGGTCAATAAACAGCAGTCAGTGTCAGCTCTTACTGGGTTTGGTCTCCTCCTTCAGCTTGTTGAGGCGTTCTGCAATGATCTGGTCTTCTTTACTAAGTCCTCTTGTTGAAATCAGACTCACGGCGTTGTCTTTTGCTCCTGCCGCTCTGGATGACGGTTTCTGTTGAGCTTGTTTGGCTTCAAAAGCAGCAACTCGTCTGTAAGAGACACAGATCAGTGTTAATCCACGACTTCAGCGCTTGAAATCCACAGAATATTCTTCTCTTCTTACTTCTTGTAGTTTTCAGGTGGAGACCATCGGCCAGCATCAGTCTGCTTATCTGAACTGTAAAAAAAACAGCTGTCATTATGAGTTATTAATAGATTACAGATAAAATAGAAAATAGGGATGCGCAATAAAGTTCAAGACAAAATTATTAGCTCTCCGGGGAAATTTTTATTCTTTTTAAAATAGTTTCAAGCACTGTTAAATGGAGAGAAGAGAATTTTTATCAATTATTAAATATAAGTTTTTTAATAACTAATTTCTTATTCGTTTTTTTTGTCCTTGCCATGATGACAATACATAATTTTCCTAATTATTTTGCAAGATAAAAGTATAAGTGTGATTTAAAGTCTTAATTAGGTTAATTAGATTAACAGTCATTTGGCAACAGTGGTTTGTTCTGTAGACAATTGAAATTATTATTTCAATCATTCATTCATTCATTTTCTTTTGGGCTTAGTCCCTTTATTAATATGGGGTTGCCACAGCGGAATGAACCGACAACTTATCCAGCAAATGTTTTACGCAGCGGATGCCCTTCCAGCTGCAACACTACGACCAACTTGGCCTACCTAATTCACCTGTACCACATGTGTTTGGACTGTGGGGGAAACCGGAGCACCCGGAGGAAACCCACGCGAATGCAGGGAGAACAAGCAAACAGAAACGCCAACTGACCCAGCTGAGGCTAGAACCAGCAACCTTCTTGCTGTGAGGCGACAGCACTACCTACTGCGCCACTGTGTCGCCAAAATTATTTAATTTAAATTATAATTATATTAATCATTATTATAAAGGACCAATAATATTGACCTTATAGATGTAAAATAAAATAATTCCAGCCAAACTAAAAGAAATAAGATTTTCTCCAGATAAAAAAAAAAAATATATATATATATATATATATATATATATATATATATATATATATATATATATATATATATATATATATATATATATAGGAAATACTGTGAAAAAACTATTCACAGAAGGGTTAATAATTTTGAAACATTATGGCAATTATAATATATGCAATATTTGTATCACATTACTTAAATTTCACTTTTAATTGAATAGTTATATCTATATAAATACTCATATATAATTTGCCACTGGGGGTGACGCGGTGGCGCAGTGGGTAGCACGTTCGCCTCACAGAAAGAAGGTCACTGGTTTGAGCCTCGGCTGGGTCAGTTGGCATTTCTGTGTGGAGTTTGCATGTTCTCCTCATGTTCACGTGGGTTTCCTCCGGGTGCTCCGGTTTCCCCCACAAGTCCAAAGACATGTGGTACAGGTGAATTGGGTATGCTAAAATTGACCGCAGTGAATGAGTGTTTGTGTGAATGAGTGTGAATGGATGATTCCTAATGATGGGTTGCGGCTGGAAGGGCATCCGCTGCATAAAAAATATGCTGGATAAATTGGTGGTTCATTCCGCTGTGATGATGGCGCTGTTGTCCTGTGGCTGCCGTTGCATCACCCAGGTGGAGCTGCACATTGCTGGTGGTGTTGAGATGTCTGGGGTAAGATGGAGGAGAAGATGAACACAAAGAGTCTTGATGAACTCTGGGAGTCCTGCTGAACTCTTTCTTCTTCATTCCAGATGACTTTATTAATCAGTGATTTGAGTCGTGTCAGAGATGTATGGATGCAGTCCTCCAAGCTCATGATGGAGTCAGACACAATATTCATTCTGTCTCCACTGCAGCAGGACTTTATATTCTATACTGGACATTATTTCTGTTCAGTGATGAGACTTTAGTCTGAGCAGAGTCAGACATCACTGTCCTAATCAAATCAGTCAACATCAAGACATGATCATATATATTGTGCTTAAATAAGCGTAATCCAGAGGCCTTTGCCTTTCATATAAGACACTTCTGACACCAAATGATTAACTAGAAGTCGAGTCATTATTTGCTGTACCTAAAACTTGGCTAGGCCACAAGACTTCAGTCAGGTAACGTTAGTGAGTGTAAATGATTAATAAATTGCTAATAAAATAGCACTTCTCGACTCGGAAATATTATATCGCAATACCGCATATTTCCCCAGTATCATGCTGCACTAGTATAAAAGTATAGAAATTATATGTTTGTCTTACTGACCTTGTTAAGTTCCCATAACACTGTTTACAGACTTTCTGCTGACCGTTTCCATATTTTGGCACCACAGCATTGAATGTCAGACAGCCAGAGCAGAAAGAACGACCGCAGCTCTTACATCCCAACTGCAAAAACACAAATCAGACTCAAACACTTACGAATAACACATTTGAATAAGATAATCTGCATTTACAGACGCTAACCTCCTTTTTGAAGAGAGTGAACTTTGATGCACAGCAGTAACAGCGACTATCCATACTGAGAATCCTCAGGGAAGCACATAAACACGTCTGAAGAGGCCAGTTTGACGGTTTAAAGGCTTACGGTTATACATTAAGTACATAAAATTATTAAACGATGGGAATTCAGATACACTTCGTCAATCGCGTTCTTGAATCACAGAATGTAAATATAGGAAACGTTGGGAGAACCGGGTTGTGAAGGGAAATGTAGTTTTAAAGGGTTAAAACAACAATCAGCGCTCTACATTCGAAACTGACATGAAACTCAGATCCCCAGAGTGCAACACGATAGCCACGCTGAAGCTGGCTTTGGGCTCTAATATTTATATAGTATTCGTGACATAGAAAAATAAAGAAAAAATCAACAGCGCTATTATAATGTATTAAAAATACAAGTGCTACAGTTTAACTCTAAAACAACATACGGTTTTAATTTCAGCAAACTGACACGTGGTCACGTGAGAGTACCGTCCAATCAGATCCTCATTGGCGCGCTTCCGGTTTTTGTTCAAATGTTTTTTTCATCAGTGCGACTGCAAGCAGACAACAGAAATCACAGAAGAGCGAGAAATACAGAATAATAAACGGATATTTGCACGATTTTACTACATAAAGCCGTTTTTTGACGAAGAAGCGCATATTAAGGAGACTGGCAGAACAAAATGTAAGTGTTATTTGTTTTTGCAGGGTAAATTCGTTGATGTGTTTTGTTTTGCAGACATATTTCCTCGTTGAGTACAGAAACGGCGAATAAAAGTGTTTTAGGGCTAATTTTCTTGCTACTAGAGTAAATTTATTGTTTTTCAATCATTTACTAGACAATCAAACACTTTAAGGTTACCTTACAGTAAGTTTATAATGTGTCTCATACAACGTTAAAGGGCACACATATTATGCAAAAATCACTTTTATAAGCGGTTTAGCCACAGTTGTATGTCAGCAAGGTGTGAATATCTCCAGCCTCTAACAGTAAACATTAATTAATTGTATTTGTTCTAATCAGACTTGATAAAAACAGTGTGCAGAAACACTTCGATTGACATGCTGCCTTTGTACATGTCATCAGAGGGGTAAGCCCCGCCCACTAGTGAGCAACTCTCCCTCATTTGCATAAAAGGCAGCCCTGAGTGAGAAGCAGCCGTCTGTCCATTAGCCATTAAGCTGGATTTATACAGACGAGGCTTTTATATTCCCCGCATTCGCTGCTGTGATATTCTTTAAAACGACAGGGGGTGGTCAAAAGAAACTGACCGTAAAGTCAGACAGATAAACAGAGAAGTAGGAAGTTTCCGGAACTATGTCATATCATTAATATCATTCAATATTTTTAAACTAGTTTTTTGTTTTGATTATAAGGATTTTTATAACCATCCAGGATTTTTTATTTTTTTTTTTATTAAACTTTGATGTATCACTTGCTTTTGTTCATATCTTGGACAGTTTTACCTATTAAAGTTTTTTTGTATAATATCAATGACAACAGGAGTTGCTCTACAAATATATGTTTTACTAAGGTCAAAATAAAAGCAACAAAAAAGCACACTTAAAAATAAAGATGTTTTTTTTTTTTTACATTTAGCCCGCTCCACAATTCACACATTACTGTGGGGCTAGTTTCTGTCCTCTTCTTATGCTAAAAAGGCAATAATGGTCCGACATTCCTGACCATTATCACCAATAAAGCCCAGAAAAACAGCCATCAGTGTATCTTAAACTGATAGGTTCAAATATTTCTCTCCAGTTTTCAAAGCAATAATTTGTTCCTTAATTGTAGTTGTGTAACTATTAAATTGTTTTAAATTCTGAATTTTAACACACATCAGTATAAAACCTATAAATGGTGGAAAAACCTATTTTGTAATTGTGTACCCAGGTCTCCACTTTTGCCATGACCTCTTTTGGCCTTAGCAAACTCAGCCCTCAGGTTTTTTCAAACCTCTTAACAAAAACTTTCCTCATTTTCACACGGCTGTTGCAATTTCTAGCCAAGAATTATTGATTATCTGGTAAAGATGCAGTTCGCTCGAGTCTCAAAAAAAAAAAAAAACATGCGCTTCGCCAGCTGAAATCATGTCGGGCGTACCCAAAGTGAACATGCGCAAACTTTACCATGACGTCACATTCGTCGCGAGCACTCAAGCGTAACGTAAGCGTGCCGAGGCCCGATATGGTGTGAGTGCGGGCCGTCGGGGGAGACGGGAGGGGGGACAAGCGTGCTTTGGCCCGGTTCAAGGCAACTTTACCTAGTGTGAGTACGGCCTTAGATGAAGCACAAATGAACAGTGACAGGAGGCTCCATACACTGACAGAAGCATGAAGCACACACTGACAGTCATTTTTTCACACAGATAACACTAGTCCTGTTTTGAATCTTCCACTATGCTGATGCACTGGCTTTATAGCTCCACCTTCTTTTGAAAAACTTTAAAGCGACAGTCACCAAAACAGCACAATTAGGATCAAAGCCAATAGGGGCAGCTTCAATGAATCATAAAACATTACTTGTGGTGTATTTTCAGCTGAAACTTTACTGCTCATCTTGTAAATAGGGGCAAAATAGGTCCCCCTTAAACCTCATAATGATATATCAACATATCAGCCAATCAGTGTTTGTATTTGTGTCTGTAGATTGCAGCAGCCATGGCAGAGTGTGATGCTGAATGGGAATACAGTAAGGAAAATATCCAGCCTTTGAGACAAGGCCGTTCAGTTTCGGCCCTTCATCAGGCTCTGTGTCAACAGCAGGAGGGAAACCACACAGCTCTCAATCTCAAGAAACAGTGAGTGTGTGTTTTAATAAAACAATGCACAATAAGGCTGCACAATATGTTGTTTCAGCATCGATATTGCAATGTGCACATCCACAATAGTCAGGATCTGCAATGTCGAATCAGGATTATAGCAGAGTCAGCAATAAAAACACATGTCGTGGTGTAATTGCAAAGTTTAACCATAATGTTTCCAAAAATAAATGGTGTCATTTGCATGCGATGTGTGCATTTCAAGTCAGTGTAAAGCATTCAGGCAAAGAAAATAAAAATTTTAGTAACTTCAAGAAACATTAATTAAATTGTATTTATGTGCAATGTATATGCAATGAAGATTATACAGTGTTATTTATTTTACATTAAAGGGCCATGAAACGCCCTCGTTTCAGCAGGGTGTTTTCACACCTCTACTTTGGAAAAAGTCAGAAAAGTGGGCGTGTCCAGCTCTGTTTAGGGGGGAGTGTCGGAGGAGCAAAAGAGGGATGGTGTGGGAGTGTCTATTTGGGCATGTGCTGAGTTTCAGTGTCAAAACACACACACACAGGGTAGAAAGTGACTGTTTACATGGACATCTGCAATCAAATTATTTGCCAAATTATTAAATGGTGGACTTTAACTGCAGTTTGGCTCTTTCATTCAGGTAATTCATTCATGCCCCCCGCGACAAACGAGATATTTGATTCGAGGATCTGCTCTAAGCGTGTATTTTTCATGCAATGTTTGATACCGCACGGCGAATGAGAGAAAAATTGTCCGCATTTCTCTGTAAATTAGATGCACACGGCAGGGGGCGTCAGAAAGCCGTGTGTTATTCCTGTCACAAAATGCGGTGAAAATCCTACACGACGGTAATAGTTTGGTTGTGGTGCTAACATGTTTACACTCTGTGTAATAGTTAGTTCGATACGAACAAACTAAATAAACAAAGAGCACTGGTCGCTCACTTACCAAATCTGTAGACACAGGACAATCCACAGCAACTAGAACTCAGGTAAAAAATGTTCCTTAGAAACGTAATTTATTGTTGTCGCGCGTCGCTTGCACTGTAATCCACACGTGAGACCAGCTGCACTCTCATAGAGAGAAAATGAAAACAAAACTTCACTGCAGCAAATTATAAACGCAACACTGCACGCTTTGCCAACACAACGTGGCGTCTCTGTCGTCAACACTGTAACATTAATGAATATTAATGAAGTTGCACAATAGAGCGCGCTGATTGGTTTGAACCAAGCTTTACTCATGCATTAATGCAGCACACTCAGACGTAATACGGTACTCCCAGGTACAGTCGTCCGGTCTACACACTGGAATTCAATTCAATTTCAATTTAATTCAGCTTTATTTGTGTAGCGCTTTTACAATGTAGATTGTGTCAAAGCAGCTTCATATAAATGGTCATAGTAACAGGAACAGGGTAGTTCAGTTTTTAGTGTTTAAGTTCAGTTCAGTTCAGTTTAGCTCAGTTCAGTGTGGTTTAAAATCATTACTGAGAGTTCAAACACTGAAGAGCAAATTCATCGATGCGTAGCTCTACCAATCCTGAACCATGCGAGGCAGTGGCGACAGCGGAGAGGGAAAAAAAACTTCACCTGATGGGAGTGAAGAAAAAAAACCTTGAGAGAACCAGACTCAGTTCAGCACGACCATTTTAAATTCTCCGCTGGCCAAAAGTCTTGTACATGCTAAGATCTCATGGCCGTGACGCAGCTTCAGAAATTTGTTTCAAACCGGAAGTACGAATTTGCTCGAAATATCGCAAAAACAACCAATTTTCACTTTTTAGTGAGATATTTGTGTCCTAATAGTGTTTTTAGCAGGGTTGGACACATATACGACTGTCAACAGCTCAAAACGTGGTTTGGTGTTTCGTGACCCTTTACATTGTTCAATTTGTGACTCTGAATATTTTAAGACTCTCAGAAAAAAAATAAAGCTTTTATTTTCATTTGTAGCTTCGCTTTATTGTATTTGTCATTGTTTGTGATTTGGTTTATTACATTTTATGCAGATGCACTCCACTACAAAATCATCCTATTATTGTCCTAAAATTATTACATAACAAATTTTCTTAAAATTATTCATTCTTTTCAAATAAAGCTATTATTTTTTGTTTGTTATTATTATTGTCAATATCGCAGATATGTGTATCGCAGAAAAATAAAATATTGCAGTGTCAGTTTTTTCCGATATCGTGCAGCCCTAATACACGAGAAGAAGCAGCCGTTGATTTCTGTGTCATTTTTTTTTGTTTCTACAATGGATTAATATTCATCAGTAAATATTCCTCAACAGAACAAGTAAAGGATGAGGAAATTATGACATTTTTGAGATTTCATTGTTGGGTGAATTCTCTCTTTAATATAGCTGTGTTTCTTTTGTAGAGAGTTTGAGTCTGAGCTGCGTCTGTATGATGGAGACGATCCTCTGGATGTTTGGGTCAGGTATAGAGAAACGATTAATTATGGCTGCAAAATATGCATATTTACTTTTGATGCAAATTGCATTGATTGTTTTTATAATTTCTGCAGGTATATAAAGTGGGCAAAGCAGACGTACCCACAAGGTGGAAAAGAGAGCAACATATCAGTGCTTCTTGAAAGAGCGGTCATGCGCTTTACAGCTGAGCAGAAATATCACAATGATGTCCGCTATGTTGAACTCTGGATCCAGTTTGTGAGTGACTGACCTTAAAAGATTAGTGCACTTCCAGATCATTTACTCTCCTCTTTGTCATTCCAGATCTTTACTTGTGTGTTTCTTCAGTTAAAAAGAAATTACGTTTTTTGAGGAAAGCATGCAGGATTGTTCTCCATATAGTGGTCTTGAGTGGTTTGAGCTTCTGAATTACAGTTTCAGTGCAGATTAGGGATGCTCATTTCAGTTAATTTTGCCAAACGGTAAATGCCACTTGTTAACTGGTTAACAGATTGATATTAAATTATTATTTAATAAAAAAAAAATTGATGTTTCTATTTTGTGTCTGACACATGCAATTTTAAAACACTGATTTATTTTAACATCCGAACATGTTAACAACAGAACATCTTCACGCACCTGAAGTTTTACCAACAGCAATTACATTAAGTATTTGTTGCATTAAATTTGAATTGACCATCTCAAAACCATCCCCGTCGTTCTCCCTTCCTCCTTAGATGGGATGGCGGGTGAAATCAAAGGTTATATGGGCTAACTTTGGCCACCAGGGCACTAGTTTGGGGATGTCTGCTCTTAATGAACCCAGATCAGCAGAGTTTTATATAGAGAAATGATTATTATATATATATATTCTGGGATGCAAACTTCTGTGGTTAAAGTATATGGTTTATCAATATAAAAATATATTATTATTATAGCAAGAATGGGTTTTTTAACTACAGCGGTTCGAACTGTAGAACTGTATTATTATTTTTTATCAAATATTTCCAAAGTAACGTTTTACATTATTGCCTATTATTAAATTACGTTACATTACATCCTTTGAAGAAAGTCTCATTTCTTTTAGTTTTAGTTCTTTAAAACAAAAACTGCTAACGTTAATATTAGCCCAGTAAAGAAGCAATGTTTTCTGATTGGCTTCAGAACAAACCACTGTTGTTTAATGACTTGCCTAATTAACCTAATTAACTTGCATTTTTAACCTAGGGCTTACTCACACTATGCCATCCGTATCGTGCCCAGGCCCGTTTCCTGGATCGTTTGAGAAGTGTGAGTGCGCTGAATCAGGCTCAGGCACGGTTCACTTGGCCGGCCCTGGCCCGGTTGGAAGAGGTGGGCCTGAGCGCGGTTCACTTGGGCTTTGGCATGGTACGCTTGTGTGTGAGTGCAAAACGCGCTAAAGCCCGAAACCGAAAGCGAGACGTGACTTTTACGGGGCTGTTTCATATGGATTTATTAATCATTCTTACTGTTCAGTGAACGCAAACTGCCGTAGTTTATTAAAGACGAGAACTTCTCACTGCATGACAGCTGCACCTTCTGCAGACCTCCTCATTCCTGCAGCACGAGGGCTTTATGATTGTTTATGAGCGCCAAAAGTAGCGGATCAGTTCGGCGAAATATCTGACTGCGTGTCACTGCATCCCTAAGGACTGTTTGGCGAAATATTTGACTGCATGTCACTGCATATCAAACCAACTGAAACGATGTAACTAGAGAAATCTCCTCTGTGCTGCTGAGTGAGAGAGCGCTTCTCACTGAACAGCGCAGCAGCAATGACGTAAGCATGCTGAGGCCCATTTGTGGTGTGAGTGCGGGCCGTCGGGGGAGACGGGAGGGGGGACAAGAGTGCTTTGGCCCGGTTCGAGGCAACTGTACCTAGTGTGAGCACGGCCCTAGTTGAGCTTTTAAATTGCAAACTAAATACTAGTATCTTGAAAAGTAACTGGTAAAATATTATGCACAGCCAAAAGAAATTAGTTATTAAAACTATTATGTTTTTAAAAAAGCTGTTTAACATCATAAAAAGCATCTGATTTTCTCAGGAGGGTGAATTATATTGTCTTGAACTACAAATATTTTTTTTTTCTAGCTTGATTGAAAGTTAGAAACTGTAATTCAGAAACTCAACCCACTCAATCCACTATATGGAGCAAAATCCTGCATGTTTTTCTTAAAAACCTTCATTTCTTTTCCAAAGTAAGAAATTAACATCTTGCATGACAAGCGGGAGAATAATTTATCATGTTCAATCATTTAGATCTAGCTGTAAATTCATATTGTGTTCTTTAATTTTCACTTCATCTGCTTCTGTTTACACACAGGCGGAAAGCTCTTCCGACCCGATGGATGTATTTCGCTATATGCAAGCTCAGGGAATCGGCACAATGCAAGCGGTTTTTTATATCGCCTGGTCCGAGGAGCACGAGAAGAGGGGGAACATGAAGATGGCCGACAGTGTTTTTCAGGACGGTGTCAAGTGTGGAGCAGAACCCTCAGATAAACTGCATGCATTTCACAGGTCGGGATGTGTCCTAAAATTTACTTTACCTGAGACATGCATTTCTGGGCTCTCGAATTGATTGCATTTATGCCAATCTCTTGCATTTTAAATGTAGAAAGCTTTGCAAAATTACTTAACATATCATTTACAGGTCCCATTAAATTAAAATACATTTTGTTTTTTTAGATGTTAGTATCAGTATTGTTAGTTTTTAGGATATCTATAGGCTAGTATCCTCTAAAACAGTGACAAATTTACGTTTAGGAGATTTAAAACTGAAATATACACTTAAATGGATCAACGGTTTTATTCACGTCGCCTCATACTTCAGATTAAATCTTCTGACCAATCAAATGCTCTCTAGTGTCTGACGTGCCCCACCTCCTTCAAGCAATTCACATTTGAGATCAACCACTCACTCGCAGAGCTGTGCTAAAACAAAACAAAACACTATTGGTTGTTTTTACAAAAGGGGAGGGGCTACACTATGTCCACCTAATTTGCATTAAGAGCTTAATTCAGATTTAAAGTTGATTCTTTCAATATTTCAGTTACTTTTTTAACCTTCAGATTTTAAATGGTTGCATCTCGTATGATAAGGCAATATTATTGAATCAATGTAAAGCATATTTGTTCATTTTGTTTTCAGATAATGTATAAATCTTCTGAATTTCCAAAAGCTGACACTGATGGCTGGTGTTGTAGTCGAGGGTCTTATATTTGGCTTAAAGTGGGAACTGTGCTTATATGACCGCGTCTTATATTTGAAGTGGTTTTGTCTCCAGAGCTCTGCAGGCGCGAGTTTGTAGACAGATGATGACATCCATGACTGAACAACACAGAAATGACGATGATGAAGATGATGAAGAGCCTCAGCGAGCATCACTGGCTGAACTCAAAGCCAAAGGGAAGAAAAAGGCCACCGTTCCCATCAACAGGGTGAAGGCATCTGTCGGATGTGAGCGGAAACTTTCCTATACAGTTGAAGTCAAATTATTCACCCTCCTATGCATTTTATTTGCTTTTTTAAATATTTCATAAATTATGTTTAACAGAACAAGGGATTTTTCACAGTATTTCCTATTATATTTTTTCTTCTGGAGAAAGTCTTATTTGTTTTATTTCAGCTAGAATAAGTTTTTTAAACCCATTTAAGGTCAATATTATTAGCCCTCTTAAACAATATTTGTTTTGGATTTTCTCCAGATCAAACCACTGTTATAATTGCCTAATTACCACAACTTTACCCTAATTCAGGGTTTCTGCAGAGTCTTAAAAAGTCTTAAATTTCAAAAACAAGATTTTAGGCCCTAAAAAATCCTAAATTCACTGAAGTATTGTGTTGTAGGTCTTAAACAAGTCTTTATTTTAAAAGTTGTCAAAGTGAAGTTACCCAATTAGCCCAAAACCCATCCAATGACCAACAACCCATCTAAATAATTCATATATAGATTTTTTTTATTGCAAAGGGATGTTTATTTCGCAACAGCTGTTAGACATTTTACAGAAAATTCTCTTAATTGAATTCTCTAATCAGCTCATGATAATAACAGCAATAAATCCCTTTACATAATCTTCCATAATATTAATAAATGTAACTTTAGGAGCCCCTATTATGTATTAAATAGGGTCATATTTTGGATTTGGGGGTCTCCAACAACAGGCTGATATGCATGCAAGGTCAAAAAACACTTTCACTGTCTTATAATATGCATTTATTTTTACCTAATTATCCCAAGGACTCCCATATGATTTGTTTAACGATTCATTTGTTCCCAAAACCTTCCTTAGCGCGATGCTAATCTGTGCTGATTGGTCCGATGACTCAGTCTGTTGTGATCAATCGACCGCGTTCAGCATGAGACAGAGAGTAATTCCCAACACTGCTCATCAACATTGATGAAGTAGTCAGAGTGCAGAGTGTAAGTGTGAGCCCAATGCAGAAGTGCATTAAAGCAGTGCATTTAAACATCAGCATATTGCTCTATTCTTAACCATGACACACATTAAGTATTATTCCACACAGCGACAAAAGCTGAACTATTTTGAAACTTGATCGCTGCACGTGTGTAGGAACAGCTGATGGTGGCCATAGTAATTACAAACGGCAGTGAATCAAATGTATTTAAATCTAAACAAAGCGGCACGCGTCACATTTTTATAGTGGCATTACACGCGATATGAGAATATAAAGAGTTAACCAGATACAGTACAAGTGGTTACAAGTAATAAAACACGATTAAATACATCATTTGCAAGCTAGAGAAAACAAGGAGCCACTTTACCGTTTTAATTACACTTAAGCTACTACTTGTGAAATGGAGCGAGGAACTAATTCATGAGTTGTGTACTGGAAAGTTCCTGTCAAGCTCTGACAAAGTCCCATACATCAATAGTCTTTTCTGGTCCTTCCTTCTTTTAAATGACTGATGAATCCCCAGTTGTAAGCGTGTAGATTGCTGAAGCACTTATCAGAAAAATGACTGGAACACAACACAAGGCCGGGGGTATAATGCTGAGGTATTTTTGCAGAAATAAAGTTCAACCACTGACTCTTCACAGCTTCATCTATGGGTAGGAAAAATACCACTAACTTCCCTCACACAGAGCACAGCGTCTTCACGACATGATTCAACTGGGATCTGGGTTCAGTTTACCCACGCGTAACAAATAGGCGAGGCTTGAGTTCCAAATCACTTTGAGCCGACTCTTTTATAGATGAATCAATAGTTTTAAACACGGTGCATTTTCAAATTTAAGGCTTATGCCAAGTTCAGACTGCATGATTTTCAAAGTAGTCGTGTCACAGAGGTTTTCACACTACTGGACTATCTGGGCTAGCGTTTCGTCGCTGCTTTGTTTACACTGCAAGATGGATCGCGACAGGGACTTTCACATTGCATGACTTTACTATAGGAAGACTTCGTCCAAACTATGTCTCACAGACAAAAACACGTAGTATATCTTTTGTTATTAACTACATAATGAGAAAGAAGCCTTTAATGGGGTAGAAAATGTACATATTTGCTCACCTGGGTTTAAAGGGAATTAGCAATTTCTCCTCAACTTTCTTTTTAACTTTCTGTATGAAACGTCAAACAGACACGGGTGCTCCTGTCAAACCTCCACTAGTTTTTCCTCCATTTCGTGGGTCCAAATAAACGAAAATGAGCGCTTTTAACTTCTCCCCCAGCCTCCCGCTGGCCAGCAGGCACACACACGCAAGTGAATGCTGCTCTCTCATTGGCTGTAGGCGATGGCTGATGTTATTTTCAGTCAAAACTCACTCACACGGCATGATTTGAATCGCAGACACCTCCAGATATTCAGCACGCCAAATATCTCACAGGCATCGGCGACTCTCTCAGATCGCGTCTTTGATAGTTCATACTGTGTGATTGTCACTCACGTGCACGAGCACCGATTTGCCTGTGATTTCAGGCATTTGTCGGTGATTTCTCAAAACCTGTCGGCGAGCCAAAATCGGGGCTAAAATCATGCAGTCTGAACTAGGCATTAGCTGGATATTTCACTTCACTTCGAGTTTTGTTACTCACTACATGGAAGCTCATTTTCAAAAACACATAATAGGGGCTTTTTAATTTATTACAAGACACTTAAGGTTTTATAAATTAAAGGGGAAAAGTGTATACAATTAGTTTTCTTGTTTTGGCACATTAAAATATGTGGTTAAGAAATAACTACATTTGATTTTTCCAAGTCCATTGAACCAACTGGGTAATTACAAAAAATCTTTAGTGTTTAGCCCTGTATAAAGCTGCGGTCACACTGGACTTTTCTCCCCATAGACTTCCATTCATACGCACGTGAATGCGTCAGACCGGAAACGCAGGGTCATGCATCAAGCTTCGCAGGTCGCTGCGGTGCAAAGTGCAAGCTTGGTGATTTCAGACCTGCAAAATTGCATAACTTGACTGCGTTAAACCAATCGAGGATCAAAACACGACCTCTCTGGACAGAAATTTAAAACATGAAGCAATCTCTCGTTTTTTTTTTAATGTCTTATAATCTTGTTTAATCCCACCCCAATAGAATTTCCCATTATCAAACTCTAGTGTAACCGCAGCTTAACTCTCTTAAAATCTCATTTATAAAGGTCTCAAAGGGTCTTAAAGTCTTAAATTTGACTTGATGAAACCTGCAGAAACCCTGTAATGAACCTAGTTAAGCCTTTAATTGTCACTTTAAGCTGAATACTAGTATCTTAGGGGGCTTTCACATCTGTAGTTCGATTCATTTGGTCCGGACCAAGGGTAATACATGATACACTGTTGCATTTTCTGCCGTCTTTGGGTCGTTTTCACACCACACTGCTGGCTTTGGTCCGAACCAGTTGAACCGAACCAAAATGCAGTCATCTGACAAAATCCACATCTCTCATTGGCCAGATGTTGTTGAACATATTTCCTAAACTGCTTATTGATTGGTCAGAATTCACGTGCGGGAAAATGCAAGTGAACTCCCGCAGGTAAACAAAACCTTTTACTCTGGAGGGACGACTGACTGATTGTTTCCCTGCTTTAGACAAACTATACATTACGAAAATGTAGTGCGGCTGCGGCTGGAAAACAGTGTTTAATGCATCGCTCGTTACTTTAGGAGGAGGCGTGAATTAATTTAGCTAAACTGCAACATGGTCATCTTGCGGAAATATTACCAACGATCCATCAGGCAATGTTTTCCCCTCTCTCTTTGTTGGTAAAGCGGTGTCAACAAATATTTTTCCTCCATACCCCATAATGCACAGTGCATCGGCCTACGGCAGCTGAATTAGTCCAAAACGCGCAGTACTTTTTCCTGTTGGACCTGTTTTAGTACGGATCATATTCTCACCACAAACGAACCGCTCCAGGGTTCGTTTGAAAGCGTACCAAGACCACCTCTTCAAGCAGGTCTAGGTACGTTTATTTGGTCCGCTTTTGGTGCGCACTCAAGTACGATTGCTGCATTCTCACCTGCCCAACCGAGATATATCCAGCTGCAGGCCCGCAGAACCACACACGTTTGAGGCACACACAATCTAGGCAAACCATATATGGTAACTTACTGTTTAGCATTATCGCCATCTATTGAATTTCACAAATATGGTTTCCCATTTCAGTCATTATTATTATTATATCGTAACGATCATTTTAACATCTCTGCAGTTTTTGAACTTAAATTATGTAAATAATAATAATTGGTTAAAGAAACTTATGACTTTATTCATGTGTCCATATACACAAAGAAAACATAATAGACCGTCTAATTGTTGGATCAAGTGTAATAAACTAATTCAAGCTCTTAATATTATCATTCTTGGTATAAAAAGCAAACAATAATATGTCACTTTAAAATAAATTAGCCTACTATAGTTAACCATTTAAACAATATATATAGTTATAAACTGATTATCTGAACTGATTATAATTATAAAATCATATATTAACTTCTATCTTTTACTAAACTGTCACTGTTAAAGCTGTTTTATATATATATATATATATATATGTATGTATATGTATATAAATGTGTGTGTGTGTGTGTGTGTGTGTGTGTGTGTGTGTGTGTGTGTGTGTATATATACACACTTATGAATTTTTTATTAATAGTTTATTTTTTCCTATTTGTTTCCTATTACTGTAGTATTAAATTACTACAGTTTTAAATGTGGGAAATCATTAATTAAAAGGTTATTAGAAAATTAAGCTAATATATTAGTTTATAAACACTATTAAATTGCTTGAGTAAAATATTAATATAGTGTTATACATTTGTTACATGTAAAAAGATTTTTATTACATATAATGTATTATTGCCTATATTAACTTGCTATTATTTCCTTCATCATAAATTAATCCATTATATAAATTAAACATGTCCAAATGAGATCATTCAGCAAGGCCAGCAAACGAGTATCTGCCATATTATTGTTACACATTATATTGTTATACAGCTACAATGACTGATTAAAAACTGTTCACTCTATTATATTGAATGGCGATCGGAAACAATGCTCCCCATTCGGCTGTCTCAATCGCAATATTTGTGAAATAAAGTAAAGTAAACACTATTGTTTATTGTCTACAATATTTATTAATCATATATATCAAAATATATCGGTGACGATGTCCAAAAAGACGTCATAACTTTAACATCCGTCGTAACCATATATGGTTTGCCTAGATTGTGTGTCCTAGATTGTGTGTGCCTAAAACGTGTGTGGTTCTGCGGGCCTGCAGCTGGATATTATTGGCCCAACCGTGCCAAAAGGGGAAACGAACTCTAGTGCGATTCAATCAAACTAAATAAGGCAGGTGTGAAAGCACCCTTAAAGAATATCTAGTCAAATATTATGTGCTGTGATCATGGCAAAGATAAAAGAAATGAGTTATTAAATCTATTATGTTTAGAAATGTGTTGAAAGAAATCTTCACCTGTTAAACATAAATTGAGGGTAGAAGAGATATTGAATCTCAATGGGTAAATAAATGAAAACAGTAGGTATTGAGTAGGATCCAGGATAAGATTGTACTTTAGAACTTCTAACGAACAGTTAAAATCTTAATAATAGGCAGGTGATAGGCCAGTAGTTAATAGCATGAATTGTGACCTATATTAAAGCGTTAG
This sequence comes from Danio rerio, assembly GCF_052040795.2. NCBI lineage: Eukaryota > Metazoa > Chordata > Actinopteri > Cypriniformes > Danionidae > Danio > Danio rerio. The sequence continues at coordinate 3,170,078 of NC_141037.1, forward strand.
CTTGCACTACTCTTCAACAGTATTATGTACTTTCCTTGTGTCATATAGCCCTAATTTGAAGTCGGTATCGCCCGTCTCTACTTTCTAGACTTTCTTGTTTTTGAGTGAAAGTTAATCTTTGCACTCTTTCTGTTGTTTGTGGCTCAGATGCTCGCGGGCTCCAGTTTAAACAGCCTCTGGGCCCCAAACAGAACAGCCGGCTCATGATATTTGATGAGAATAAAGCTGAAAGTGAGCCGCAGGAGCCCAGATTTGAGGTCTGGACGGCGCCGCCTGCTGCCCGAGCCAAAGAGAACCAGCAGAAAGCGGAGAAGTGGAGCAACGTGAAGGTGATCATTCAATCTGTACGGTGGCAGAGAGAGCTTAATGTGCTCTTACATGTGCACTTACAAAAACACCAGCTAATTAAGAAAGGATCCTCATTGATTTGACAGCATATGGTTGCAAATCCTCCTGTTTTCCTTAATCACAGTATGTTAAGCTCTCTCGGCCACCGTAATCCTGTTTAACCTGACTGCTGCAGGCTGTGTTTGCAGGACAATAGCAGGAGTGGGTTTAGCATTGTTTATGTGCTGAATGTGTTGCGTTTGGTTGCAGTTACCTCTCAAGTCCAGATCAGGCCTCAGTGTTGCGGTTCCACCTCCTAAACCCAGTTTCCAGCCGTTTGTGGAAGAGGACGACCAGCCGCCTGCTGTGTAAGTCCATCATAAAATACAAAAAAATTTTTACAAATTAGGCTAAAATTAATATTTTAAAATAAATTTATTTTTTAAAAGATTTATTTAAAGATTAAATTTGTATTTTTTTTAATTGAAATTAAAGATTAAAATAAAACAAGTTACTTATTATAGTACTTGTATATACACACAAAAAGTACATATGCATGCAAATATATAGTGGTGTAAAGTAACTCATTACAAATACTCAAATTACTGTAATTGAGTAGTTTTTCTCAGGAAATAGTAAATTTACTTAGTAGTTTTATAAATGTGTATTATTACTCCACTACTTTCCTTCAACCTGCCGTCACTACTTTATTTTCTCCTGTCTATGGGAATTAGAAAAATCAGTCCTGTCTATCTAATCGCACATAGAAGGTAAATCACATCATAATGAGCAACCTCAAGGCATAGACGATTTATAATTGCAGCAAACTGTTTGGAAGCATTAAAAGAGTCCAAGAAGATGACTAAAATCTTTATATGCATTGACCCAGAGACTGTTTAGATGATGTCACTGATGAGAATAGGATGGATGTTTTCTGTATGATGATCCGAAATGGCGTCATCATGTCAGACTGACGTTGTACCCCAACATCATGGGGACGTTGCATTTTGTTTGGAACATTTTGTTGACATCAGAAGCCAACGTAAGGCTGACCTCAATGTCTAACCTAAATCAACCAAATATCAATGTCTAATGATGTTAGAGCTTTATTTTGTTTGGACATTACCACTATGACGTCTATTAAATGTTGGATTTTAGTTGCCATACCTGTATTTGAAGTCAATATGATGTTGGCTTGACGTTGGATTTTGGTGACTTTCCAACACAACCTAAAATCAACCAAATATCAAAATCATTTCATGTCGATTTTGGACATCAATTAATGTTGTCCTTAGACGCTGGCTAGACATTGAATTTTGGTCACCTGACATCACAACCTAAATGTAACCTTATATTAATGTCTTATGATGTTGTGTGTCTGCTGGGCAATAACTAAATGCACTACAGAATGTTACGTTTACACACACACACACATCCACAAATATATAGATATAGATATAGATATGTAAACAATAGTACCCCTGTAAGAACACTACTAAGAAAATACAGCAACTTAATACAAATCAAATTGACTAATTAAACAATTATCATGTAAAAAGTACTTTTATATTTTCATTATACATATTTATAAATACATTTTTAGTTTTTTCTTTCTTTTAATTTGAGATCAATTTTCCCCCCTTTTTTACTTTTTAGTTTTAGCTATTTTGGTCCTATAGGTATCCTCTCTTGCATTCTGGGTCTTGCAATATAAATCATGCAATATAAGACCGTTTTACTTTCACAATAGCTATAAATGAAGAGATTTTCCAAGAACTAAATTTTTTAGCAATTTTCAGATTTCACATTTTAATGTGATTCATTGAAGAGCACGATTGCAATAAACAAAAAACAACGTAATGGAAATCAGGGATGCTCAAACTCGCTCATTCCGAGGCAGTAACCAGCGGACGTGCAACAAATTTAATCACAAGGTAAAAACAGAACAAAACTTTCCATCTGGAGCTCCTATACAGGAGTCCAAGCTTGTAAACACTCGCTCTTACGGGTTCACGTGGCTCTCAGTCTCGCCCACACTCGTCAGCTCTACAAAGCTGACCAATCACAGAGCTTGCGACTTGTAGTTACATTTTTTAAGAGATACGCGTCAACAAGGGGTATGTGTCTAAGCGCTGGCTGCGCCGTAGCATACATGTGCGCTTGACACAGAAGTTTCATTTTCATCCACGATACCTCTCCCTCCTCTGGGAACATGCCGGATCTGTTACACCGTTCTGTTCCGGGACCTCGCAATTTACAAATTAGGCACTGGTCATCATGGCTGATACAGAGTACTGATTTTGAAGCGTTATAAAACACATAAAAAATAAAGCACATTTTCCCTCTAGGTAAGATACTTAAGTGGAGTTTTAAAATAAATGAAGGATGTTGCATCTAATCTCTTAAATATATCTCTTATAACCATTTAGTGTGGACATGTCTTGGTCAAAAGCAGGAAGTTCCGATGTGCGATTGGTTCATTAGATTGGCAAGCACCAATCGAGTCAAAAAATTTGATTATCGGCTGATACTGATCTCTGGCCGACTGATCAGAGCATCCAGAATAAAAAATTTGTCGTGGGTTTCCTCCGGGTGCTCCGGTTTCCCCCAAACACATGCGCTATAGGGGAATTGATTAACTAAATTGGCTGTAGTGTATGTGTGTGCATATGAGTGTATGGGTATTTCCCAGTAATGGGTTGCAGCTAGAAGGGCATCCACTGTGTAAAGCATATGCTGGAATAGTTGGCGATTCATTCTGCTGTGGCGACCTCTGAATATGAAGGTACTAAGCTGAAGGAAAATTAATAAATATATGGTACCCCTATCGGACTATAATTTTTGTCCTATAAAGAGATCCTTAAAGATTTTTGTAAATGACTAAAACTGGAGCTTTTGAGTAGTTTTCATAGTGAAATGGCAAAAAAGAAAAGGTTTTTTGCATATGAACTCTTTAAATAATGCCTCTGTGTGCAGTTTTGCATGCCCTCACCTCTGCTCTGTTGTTGCTGCTGCAGAACTCCGTGTAAAATCAACCCTGCGGTGAACTCGGTTCTGTCTGCGAGGAAGCCCAGCCGTCTGGAGCAAACACCACTGAAGAAGCTGCAGGAGAAACAGATGCAGACGCTGGAGGACGGAGAGAGCAGAGAGCAGAGCATGTACTGCAGAGATCTGCTCTACAGCGGAGCCACCGAGTTCTGCTTCGAGGAGCTGCGCGCACAGAGATACCTGCAAACACACACCATACACAATCTGAAAACACCACACACATCAACACACTGCCTGCACACCAACACTGACAAATGAAGAGAGTTCTGATTACATCTGAATTGACGTTTACTGATCATTAACTCATCCAGTATGTTCATTTCTTCAGTTAGGGAAAAGAATTAAGGTTTTTAAAAGAAAACATCCATAAATATAAGTGCAATTTCTTCAGTAAACTAATATGAAAGTAAATGCAAGTTTCAAGATAACTATTGTGAAAATAAATGCATTTTATTTTGAAAATAAAAGCAATTTTCTGTAAACTAACATGAAAATATATGCAAGATTCAAGATAACTAGTGTGAAAATAAACACCAGATTTTCAGAAAACTAATGTGAAAATAAATGCAAGCAAATGTTTTTATATATTAAAAAATGTATTCATTTTCATGTTAGTTTTTTGACAAATTGCAATTATTTTCTTAAGAGATTTCTGAAAAAATAGATTTTTCACATTAGTTTTCTGAAAATCTGGCATTTTTACATTAATTTTCTGAAAAATATGCATTTATTTTCAAATTAGTTTTCCTGAAACTTGCATTGATTTTCACAATAGTGGTCTGAAAAATTGCATTTATTTTCATATCAGTTTTTGAAAAATTGCATTTATTTTCTTAATAGTTTTCTAAAAATAAAAAATAAAAAAATGCTTTTTTTTTTTTTTAGGAAACTATTAAGAAAATAAATGCAATTTGTCAAAAACTGATATGAAAGTAAATGCAATTTTGGAAAATCTGGCATTTATTTTTATAATAGTTTTCTTCAAAGTTGCATTTATTTTCATATTAGCTTTCTGAAAAAATTGCATTTATTTTCATATTAGTTTACTGAAAATCTGGCATTTATTTTCACATTAGTTTTCTTAAAATCTGAATTTTTTTGTGTTAGTTTTGTGAAAGAAATGCATTTTCATAGTTTACTGAAAATCTGACATTCATTTTCACACTAGTTTTCTGAAAAATTGCATTTATTTTCATATCAGTTTTCTAAAAAATTGCATTCATTTTCAGATATTAAAAAGATTAAATGCATGATTAAATTAGTTTATTTGCAAAAGCAGCCAACTGCGTTCTTAGTTTTTTTTTTTACAGAAATCATGTTTTGCATTTAACAGAAGAACTGCAAAAAAACATGATTTATATAAATTACTAAAACTGAAGCTCTTTAGTGGTTTTCAGAAATCTAATATTAAAAAAAAAAAAATATATATATATATATATATATATATATATATATATATATATATATATATATATATATATATATATATATATATATAGAGATTTAATGCAAGTTCAGTAATTAATATTTAAATATTCATAAAATATAAGTAAAAAGTTATCTAAAATTTAAGATATAAATAAAACATTACCTTTTTAAATCAATAAATATACACTCCCCCTGATTTATGGGTTTGAGCTTGCCTGACATTAGGCCTTTGATGCAGGCTTTTGTTGTTAAAAGTACGTCATTCATTTTTGTTTATTTATTTTTTTAGAAAATAACATTGTTTCCTCTATAGCAGAATCTAATTCCTGATCTGTGATCATTTAAAGTCCTGGAAGCTGCAGTGAAACTAAGAAGTTTACTATATTGAGAAAGTCCTGCATGTTTTCCTCAAACTTTCGTTCCTTTTCCACTGAACAAATGAACATCTTGGATTAAGAGGAGGAGGATGATTGATTAGGATATTGATTCTGGACGTGAAATAATCCTAAAACTCCTCTAAAACACCCACTAGGTTTTGAAACAGTATTTGTTTTGGTGCTTTTGTGAGTCTGTCCTGTGTTTTTGTACATATATTTTCTTTTGTACATACATTCTGTTTTTGTTACTACATTTATAACTTTAGCGTTTGTGAATAGGCATTGTATTGTCGTGTGTTATTAATGCTTCAATAAATGCTACACATTTGATATCAAACTGCTCTTTTACTTTGCATGTGCACACTATCAGCAGAGGAAGATGATAAAGCTTATTTGCATATAATTAAACTGGTTTAAAAGCTTGCTGGAAATATGGAGATCAGAAATAAGCTTAATCTTCTGACTTTCCAATAGCCACATCCTTCCAAACTTAGTTTGATGCAAATCAAAAAGGAGAGGTGGGGCTAAAAAAAAAACAAAGCTCCGCCCCTACTCAATATTCAGTTTCTGTCTGAAGTAGATCATCAAACTGAAAAAAAACCAATGTGTTCCAAACATGATATCTCGCCCTACGAAGGGCACTTCAGAGTGAAAACAAAAATGAATGCCATATTGAAGTGTCGTTACCAAGCTGCAACATCCCGCTGTCCTTCGTGAAGCAAGTATGGAAAAACTGAAACTGCAATTCATCCACTCACATTTGAGGGCTGGCTCTAGGAACTCTAGATGTTCACTGACTGCAATGCTAAACTGGCCAATTTTACAGCTGATAAAACATGTTTACAGCCTGCTACAAAAGAGGGTTTTGGTGCATATAGCTAATTTTACCCTTCATGATAACTGTGAGGGGGTGAATAGTTTTATAACTCATCTGTTTTGTTTATATTAAGTTTGCATAATTAAGGGCAAGGCCACTTGAGTGACAGCTAGGTCTAGCTGGTCGCCGTCATGTCATTCCGGCTGATTAGCTGCTGAACTAGGCATATACGTCATATTTTTGTGTTGTTTTATGTGGTGTTACAGTAGTGCCTTTTGGAATTATTTCCTACAATTACCAGATGATCTGGCATGCTATCTTTGTTACCACTATCTTTGTTGTCTATGGTGCAATGAAACAAGATGTGCAGCACCTGAAACTGTGGATACTGGAAGCTTGTGCTGTCATTTCTCATGTTGCTATCAGTGCGTGAAGAGTGGGAGAAGAGGGTTGCATTGACAGTCCAACACAATGGGCAGCACATTAAACACATTTTATAAGTGGTCAGAAACTTGTAAATAACTCATGAAAGAATAAAGTTACATTAAAACCAAGCACACCATTGTTTTTCTTGTGAAATTCCCAATAAGTTTGATGTGTCACATGACCCTCTTCCTATTGAAAAAAACAAAAGTTGGATCCAAGATGGCCGACTTCAAAATGGCCACCATGGTCACCACACATCTTGAAAAGTTTGCCCCCTCACATATACTCATGTGCCACAAACAGGATGCTAACATCACCAACCATTCCCATTTTATTAAGGTGTATCCATATAAATGACCCACCCTGTATATTGTAAAAGCGCTATACAAATAAAGAAGAATTGAATTGAGCAATTATGAATACATGCAAATATACATACACAGGCTAAATACAAACATTAATAAACAAGGCGGAGTCTGCACAATGTTCATCGTTACACATGTGTTTGTGGACATTAACTAATGCGCGTGTATGTAATGCAGGCGAGGCAGTGGCGCAGTAGGTAGTACTGTTGCCTCACAGCAAGAAGGTCGCTGGTTCGAACCTCGGCATAGTTGGCGTTTCTGTGTGGAGTTTGCATGTTCTCCCTGCCTTCGCGTGGGTTTCCTCCGGGTGCTCTGGTTTCCCCCACAGTCCAAAGACATGCGGTACAGGTGAATTGGGTTGGCTAAATTGTCTGTAGTGTATGAGTAAATGTGTGTGTGGATGTTTCCCAGAGATGGGTTGCGGCTGGAAGGGCGTCCGCTGCGTAAACTTGCTGGATAAGTTGGCGGTTCATTCTGCTGTGGCGACCCCAGATTAATAAAGGGACTAAGCCGACAAGAAAATGAATGAATGAATGTAATGCAGCGAACATCTGCAGCAAATTATGGTTTTAAATTTTAAATATGCAGCTGACATCTAGTGGTTGAACTATGTATTGCAATTCAAATTCTGAAGTGACACGGTGGCTCAGTGGTTTGCACAGTGGCCTCACAGCAAATGGGTCACTGGTTCGAGTGGGTCAGATGGCCTCAAAGCAAGAAGGTCGCTAGTTTGTGTCCCAGCTGGGTTAGTTGGCGTTTCTGTATGGAGTTTGCATGTTCTCCCCGTGTTGGAGTGGGTTTCCTACGAGTACTCTGGTTTCCCTCAAAGTCCAAACACATCATTTACGTTGGACAAACTAAATTGGCTGTAGTGTATGAGAGAGAGTGTGTGTGTGTGTGTGTGTGTGTGTGTGTGTGTGTCTGAATGAGTATATATGGGTGTTTCCCCATATGGGTGGTAAAACATTTTCTGGAATAGTTGACGGTTCATTCTGTTGTGGCGACCCCTGATAAATAAAGTGACTAAGCCGAAGGAAAATGAATGAACGTGAAATGTGTTTTATTTAATGATTAAAAACCACTGTGTGGATTTTTGAAATATAACTGGTTAAAGTCCACGTGCGACCGTTTTTTCGGCATATTGTGACGCAGTTTCTAGAAAAACGAAATATTAAATGAGAAAACAGTGGGCGTGGCTTATTTTTTTCCACTGTGAGCTGATTGGATGTAGTAAAGTAGGCGTTTTATTGGGGAAAGACGGGGAAAATGGTTTGAGGAGAGTTAATACAACATAACAGACTCCTCCTCCTCACCATTTCTGTTTGTTGTCAAAACTTAAACAGAGCTGGAGGGGCGTGGTTAAGTGTGTCAATCACGCCCACTACCTCAAAATCAGGTAATCTGAGAATTAAACTGAAAACAAACAGGAAGTGCATTCATTCAAGTTTAGATTACAAAGGCTTTCTTAATGGCATGCACCGATGAATTTTTCACCAAAAAATTTGCAATGTGAGCTAACAACATCAATACGGTTAGTTTTGAGTTCATGTGTACTTTAACCAGTTAAAACTCTTTTGGCATTTCCGCCTGGATTTTGCCTGTCCAAATGTAAAAGCTTCCCAAATCCACATGCAGAGGTGTGAATGCAAAAATTTGGTATCACTGAAAGGAAAACCCTTTGAATTTTCATAAAACACTATTGAAAGTGTTTAAAATATCTGTATATGTTGTCTGTGTTGTAATAAACACCTAAAAAAAGAGGCGTTTTTTGTATTGTTTTTTATAAACTCAAGTTTGAAAGTGTACCTTTTAGGTTGTGTGTGGTCTAGCGTGCTGTAATTAATGTTGGTGGTTCCTGCACATGTCTGTAATCATAGGAAAAAAGAAAAATGTCTTTATCATAATCTATGGAAAAGTTATTGTATTCCAATTGATGAGAGGTGCTGTACAAGCCACAGGGAGCGATCATTGTTTTCATATTTCACTATTCTTTTGTTTGATCAAACATAATTCACTGTGTTTGGAGCACGTCAGACATATAAAAGGATTATTTATGCACATCATCTCAAAAACAGAGGAGAAACGGCCCTGAAACACACAGCATAAGGTAAGAGATGACAGCTGTCTGTGCTATCTGGGGCTGCTTATTGATCATAAATGTATTGTTTTCACTTCTGCGCCATGAAAACACCGCGATTCATTCAGCAACTGTTTGATATGTGAATATATTTCAGTAAAAGAATGATAGAACCGTATGAGCACCGGCAAGAGCTTTCATTTGAGCTATAACTTGTACATGTGTCATATATGAACCATATGAAAATGAACCAATGTTCAAAACCCAGCTCGGGTATCCAAAATACTGTGTATTTAAGTGTAAATAACTTTTGCACAGTAGAATAAACACTACAGTGATGCATATGTGCATAAAATATAGATTCTTCACTTTCAAACGAAACCACTTACGGGGGTCTGGTGCAATGCTAGCCCTTTAAATCTTAAAGCGAAAGTCAATAGTTTAACTGGTTTAACTGACAGTGGGCGGAGTTACAGAGATCAAAGCAAAGACAGACATTCCAAACAAGGAAGGCACATTCTAAAAGCAGAATAACTGACTTTAGCTGTTTTACGGATAAACTAACTTGTTAACATAGCATGTTTCTGTAATATCTGTAATATAATATCTGTTCTTATGCTTTAGAAGAGTCAAAAACTGATGACACCACCTTTAAACTGCAACCCATAAGCTCAATGAATGTAAATAAATGATTTAGTGCTTGCAAGTGTTTGATACATGCAAATGCATGTCTCTATTTTGCAGATCTACTGTTTCAGTGAAGGATTGTTCAGCTCTATTAATATGCTAAAGTCAGAGGACAAAAGCTGATTGGGTCACATTGTTTGAGATGGACTTTAATTGCTCTGCGTAACAAAAAGGACAAAAGCAGCAGAGCAAATCACACACTCGCACACAGACACACACAGACACAATGAACTCTCAGGCCACAGCAGTGTGTTTATTACTCTCTAAAATATGCTAAATAATATATCTAAAATTTAAATGACACTTTTAACCCAAAACTTAGGGCTAAAACAGCCCAGCAATTTCAGTGTTCCTTCAATTACAACTGATCACATGCACTGATAATTTTTCAATGATTGTATTTTTCCTTATTGATGAACATTTAACATCATGAACATTTTTTTTCCCTGGGATTTTAGCTCATTTTAGGGTCACCGTTTTATGCTAATGAGATGTAAATATGACTGAAATATTTTTCTTTATTTAAATTATTATTTAAAGCTACTGATTATTATTTTTATCTGTAAAATAGGTTTCATAATTAGGCTTTCTGATTAACTTACGTTTCTGAATTCATTCATTCATTTTCCTTCAGCTTAGTATCTTATATATCAGGGGTCGCCACAGCGGAATGAACTGCCAACTATTCCAGCATATGTTTCCAACCCATTACTAGAAAACACCTATACACTCTCTTTCACACACATACACTACGGACAATTTAGTTCAATTCACCTGTACCGCATGTGTTTGGACTGTTGGGGAAATCGGAGCACCCGGAGGAAACCCACGCCAACACGAGGAGAACATGCAAACTCCACACAGAAACACCGACTGCCCCAGCCAGTACTCAAACCAGCGACCTTCTTGCTGTGAGGCGGCAGTGCTAACCACTGAACCACAGTGTTGCCCTAGTTTCTGAATTAAAATTAATAGTAGTGTTATTGTTTGGTAGGTCTAACAATCTGGAAGTAATGCAAAATAATCTAATTAAAATAGTATTTAAATTTCATTTCGTAAAATCTATAGCAAAGTTACTATTATTTATTTTTTTATTTACTGAAAAACTAATTATAAAAAGTGGTGAAGCATTTTAATAGTTGAACATGTATTTTACTATCCACAAAATCAATCCAAAATAGTTTTTTTTTTAACAGAGGTTTGTATATATATATTCATACAACAGTTCTGTCTGGTTTTCAAATCTGATTGGCTGATAGCCGTGCGATATTATGCAACATCAGAACTCATACAGCCTCTTTACCCTTTGTGTATCACTCCGCCCACATACAGCCAGCAAAAAGCAGAGACAGTACAGATCTACAGTTTAAAAGATGCTTGCTCAACTGTTTAACTGTCAGTGTATGATTTGAATCTGGAAGAAAGTAGTTCCTCATGCAAAAGGGTTTTTGAGACTCTCCATGTTTGATTTTGTTTTTATATACACAATTATGCCGTCAAACTGTTGTATAAATGCAATATCACACGAGTAGCAGTGCAATATGGCTGTATATCGGCACTAGTGGGGGCACTAAGGCATTCGGCCTGCGGCCTCGTGCCAACACACGCCTCCCACCAGTGCTGATATACAGCCATATCGCACTGCTACTCGTGTGATATTGCTTTTATATATATACATATATATATGATAGCTGATGAGACTCTCCAAGTTTAATTTTGTTTTTATATACACAATTATGCTGTCAAACTGTTGTATAGACGCAATATCACACTCGTAGCAGTGCGATATGGCTGTATATCAGCACTGGTAGGGGCACTAAGGCACTCGGCCTGTACAGCCTGATCTGACCCAACAAAATGACCCACATTATTGGTAAATTTAGAATAATTCAGTCATGATGAATCAGATTAAATAAGTTTAATATGTTTGAATTGTTAGATTTTCGTTTATCTTATTAATACCAGCCTAAATCATCTCATTAATTATTCATGAGCTGTCCGATTTTTGAGCATTCCACATTTGGTTAATGAATTCATGACTAGTATATTGTTAAAATATTTGTTTTAAATTAAAAATAATTAAATAAATACAATTACATTTTCACCTACCTGATCTGACCCAACAAAATGACCCACATTATTGGTAAATAATAAATAATAAATATTATAGATAATAAAGATAATAAAAAATAAGAAATATTATAGATAATTAGTCTTAATGACTAATATTATAAGAGATTTCTGAGTTTGAGATTTTTGAATATCTGATCTGAGATCATTTAGAGACATTTGTGTTTCAATCATTTCATTATTTATAAGCTAGTTGGCACATTTCAGATTAGATAATTGAATACAAAACTAGTGTATAATTTGTAATTAATAACTAACCTAAAACTTAAAAATAAATCAAAACATTTGTGTTATATTGCATCATCGCCAGCACTTACATCTCATTAATTATTCATGAGCTGTTGATTTTTGAGCATTTCACATTAGTTTAATGATCTGACCCAACATGTGACAATGACATACCTTATTAGTAAATTTAGGAAAATTCAGTCTTAATGTATCTTATTAAATAAGATTAATGAGTTTGAGATTTCTGAATATCTGATCTGAGATCATTTAGAGAGATTTGCGTTTCAGTCATCTCATTAATTATTCATGAGCTAGTCATGTTTCCAATTAGATTATTCAATACAAATTAGTGTATAATTGTAAATATTCACAAACGTTAAATAAATAAATGTAAACAAAACCTGCCATTTCCTAAAAAAATAATAGCTGTACCTGATCTGACCCAACAAAATGACGTAAATTACTGCTAAATATAGGATAATTCAGTCATAATGAATCACATATTAATCTGATTATTTAGGTTGTGTAGATATTCCTGTTTTACCTTTTAAATACCATAAAAATAAATACAAATAGATAACAGAATTAAATGTACAGCTACCTGATCTGACCCAACAAAATGACCCACATTATTGGTAAATTTAGAATAATTCAGTCATGATGAATCGGATTAAATTAATTTAATATGTTCGAAGTATCTGATTATTTAGATTTTCGTTTTACCTTATTAATACCAGCCTAAATCATCTCATTAATTATTCATGAGCTGTCCGATTTTTGAGCATTCCACATTTGGTTAATGAATTCATGACTAGTTTATTGTTAAAATATTTGTTTTAAATTAAAAATAATTAAATAAATACAATTACATTTTCACCTACCTGATCTGACCCAACAAAATGACCCACATTATTGGTAAATAATAAATAATAAATATTATAGATAATAAAGATAATAAAAAATAAGAAATATTATAGATAATTAGTCTTAATGACTAATATTATAAGAGATTTCTGAGTTTGAGATTTTTGAATATCTGATCTGAGATCATTTAGAGACATTTGTGTTTCAATCATTTCATTATTTATAAGCTAGTTGGCACATTTCAGATTAGATTATTGAAAACAAAACTAGTGCTTATTTTGTAAATAATAACTAACTTAAAACTTAAAAATAAATCAAAACGTGTGTTATATTGCATCATGGCCAGCACTTAAATCTCATTAATTATTCATGAGTTGTTGATTTTTGAGCGTTTCACATTAGTTTAATGATCTGACCCAACATGTGACAATGACATACATTATTAGTAAATTTAGGAAAATTCAGTCTTAATGTATCTTATTAAATAAGATTAATGAGTTTGAGATATCTGAATATCTGATCTGAGATCATTTAAAGAGATTTGCGTTTCAGTCATCTCATTAATTATTCATGAGCTAGTCATGTTTCCAATTAGATTATTCAATACAAATTAGTGTATAATTGTAAATATTCACAAACGTTAAATAAATAAATGTAAACAAAACCTGCCATTTCTTTAAAAAAATAATAGCTGTACCTGATCTAACCCGACAAAATGACGTAAATTACTGCTAAATATAGGATAATTCAGTCATAATGAATCACATATTAATCTGATTATTTAGGTTGTGTAGATATTCCTGTTTTACCTTTTAAATACCATACAAATAAATACAAATAGATAACACAATTAAATGTTCAGCAACCTGATCTGACCCAACAAAATGACCCACATTATTGGTAAATTTAGAATAATTCAGTCATGATGAATCAGATTAAATTAATTTAATATGTTCGAAGTATCTGATTATTTGGATTTTCGTTTTACCTTATTAATACCAGCCTAAATTATCTCATTAATTATTCATGAGCTGTCCGATTTTCAAGCATTCCACATTTGGTTAATGAATTCATGACTAGTTTATTGTTAAAATATTTGTTTTAAATTAAAAATAATTAAATAAATACAATTACATTTTCACCTACCTGATCTGACCCAACAAAATGACCCACATTATTGGTAAATAATAAATAATAAATATTATAGATAATAAAGATAATAAAAAATAAGAAATATTATAGATAATTAGTCTTAATGACTCATATTATAAGAGATTTCTGAGTTTGAGATTTCTGAATATCTGATCTGAGATCATTTAGAGACATTTGTGTTTCAATCATTTTATTATTCATGAGCTTGTTGGCACATTTCAGATTAGATTATTGAAAACAAAACTAGTGCTTATTTTGTAAATAATAACTAACTTAAAACTTAAAAGTAAATCAAAACGTGTGTTATATTGCATCATCGCCAGCACTATCATCTCATTATTTATTCATGAGCTGGTTGGCTTCTGAGGGCACGTTTCAGATTAGATTATTGAATACAAAATTAGTGTACAATTTGTAAATATAAACTTAAAGTAAATAAATGTAAATAAAACCTGCCATTTCGTAAAAATAATTAAATAAATAATACCTGTAAACCTACATGATCTGAACAAACCAAATGATGTAAATTACTGCTAGGATAATTCAGTCATAATGAATCACTTATTATTCTGATTAGATCGTTTAGATATTCCTGTTTTACCTTTTAAATACCAGCCTACATCATCTCATTAAATATTCATGAGGTTCCCAATCTGAGCATTTCACATTAGTTTAATGAATTCATGACTAGTGTATTATTTGTAGATAATTCTAAACTGTATAGTGTGAAATATGCAATTAAAATAGTTAAATAAATACAAATACAATTAAATGTACAGCTACCTGATCTGACCCAACAAAACGACCCACATTATTGGTAAATGTAGAATAATTTAGTCATAATGAATCTTATATTAAATATGTTTCATAAGTTTGAAATTATTTGATTATTTAGATAATTTAGACACTTGTGTTTTACCTTATTAATACCTGCTTAAATCATCTCATTAATTATTCATGAGCTCTCCGATTTTGAGCATTTCACATTTGGTTAATAAATTTATGACTAGAGTATTGTTTATAAATAGTTCTAAACTTTATAATGTGAAATGTGCAATTAAAATAATTAAATAAATACAAATACAATTAAATGGTCATCTAGCTGATCTGACTCAACAAAATGACTAAATTACTGCTAAATGTAGGATAATTCAGTCATAATTAATTATATATAAATATAATTATTTAGATCTTTTACATATTCGTGTTTTACCTTTTAAATACCAGCCTACACCATCTCATTAATTATTCATAAGGTGCCCAATTTATACATTCTGCATAAATTAATCCTAAACTTTATAATGTGAAATTTGCAATTAAACTAGTTAAATAAATACAAATAAATTAAATGTACAGCTACCTGAACTGACCCAACAAAATGACCCTCTTTGTTCTTAAGATGTAGGATAATTTAATTATAATGAATCGCGTAAAAGGTAAGTTTAATACGTTTGAAGTATCTGATTATTTAGATTATTAAACATCTGTGTTTTACCTTAATAATACCAGCCTAAATCATCTTATTAATTATTCATGAGCTGTCTTGTTTTTGAGCATTTCACAATTGTTTAATAAATGCATGTCTAGTGTATTGTTAAAATTATTATTTTAAATAAAAAAACAAATACGATTAAATTGTCACCTACTTGATCTGACTCAACAAAATTACCTGCATTATTAGTAAATTTAGGATAATTCAGTCATAATGAATCCTAATAAATGAGATTTATGAGTTTGAGATATCTGAATATCTGATCTGAGATCATTTAGAGTCATTAGTGCTTTAGACACCTCATTAATTATTCATGAGCTGGTAGGTTTATGAGTGCAGGTTTCAGATTATTTTAGTTATAATAGTCATAAAGTGTAAACAAATCAAACGGTATTATTTAATGATATATAATATTAAATTAATAATATTTGAATATCTAAACATAAATTTGAATTTGAGTTTCATTGCAGGGCTGCAACCCTCATCATCTCATTAATTATTCATGAGCTGGTCGGTTATGAGTACAAGTTTCAGATTAGTTTATTTAGTTATAATAGTTATAATTTGTAAATAAATTAAACGGTATTTTAAAAATAATATTCAATATTGTATTAATAATATTTGAATATCTATACATAAATTTGAATTTGAGTTTCATTGCAGGGCTGCAACCCTCATCATCTCATTAATTATTCATGAGCTGGCGGTTTATGAGTACAGGCTTTAGATTAGTTAATTTAATTTAAGTCATCATACCTAGTGTATTATTTGCGTATAAATAAAAACATTCTAACGTTAATAATATGCTTTTGCTGGTAACGTAAGATAATTCAGACAAAATCAACTTTGAATATTTGAAATTAATTTTTATTTAAGTTTGATTGCAGGGCTGTCCTCATCTTCTCATTAATTATTCATGAGCCGGTCAGTTATTGATTAGTTTATAGAATTCATCACAACTAGT
The DNA here is from genome assembly GCF_052040795.2 of Danio rerio. Lineage (NCBI taxonomy): Eukaryota > Metazoa > Chordata > Actinopteri > Cypriniformes > Danionidae > Danio > Danio rerio. The sequence continues at coordinate 3,186,460 of NC_141037.1, forward strand.
GTCTTATTTGTAATGACTCAAACTTTATAACATTAATAATATGCAAATAAGTAAAAAAAAAATACAGTACTTGATCAATCCCATCAAAATGACCTATACTTTTTGGTAAAACCTAATGTAAGATAATTCAGTTTAAATAAGTGTGTATCTAATTATCCAGTTTTAGACATTTGCACGGTATCATCCCCGGGCTGTCCTGACCCTCATCATCTCATTAATTATTCATGAGCTGACCTGTTTATCAGCGCGCGTCTCAAATCACCCGCTCACCGCGTACACAAAGGGGGCGTGGCTCGTCTCCTAGGTGATGCTGTGTCACACACACACATAGTATGCACACACCACTCACACACATTTACAGTACACGCACTCCGCAAAGACAACCCACAGGAGCGCGCGCGCGTGCGTGCCTGCGAGAGACACAGAAACGGAGAGAAGCAGAGGAGGAATATCTAGCAGACCTCCCATCATCTATATGTGGATTATACCGTCATCATCATCATTATTAAAATCAGCATGGCTCCTCCATCACGGCACCGGTAGCAGGATCAGATGCTCCTGCAGTGGGAGGCTGACCGAGCGAGCGCGCGCACGCGGCTGAGTGTGTGTATGCGTGTGTATGCATGCGTGTATATGTGTGTGTGTCCTCTCACACAGCCACAAAGCCTCTTCCCAACAGAAGAGGCTGCTAAATTCATCCTGACACAACGGCGAGGTAAGAAATGCGTTTTTTTTCTTGCTATGTTTACGCGAGCCGCGGGCACGCGCTTATATGGTGATGCTGAGCTGCTTTATTGTGTACATCGCCGGATAAAAACACAGACAGACAGCCAGACAGACAGACAGATCGCGCACAAGCACAAAGCAATGAGAAGCCGAAGAGAAGGTGAAGCTGTGATGTGGAAATGCTTTTACCTCAGCTCCTCCTCCATCCACATTTGCATGCATTAAGATCACAGTGATATACTTGAGGAGCATCAGTGTAAACCGGGCAGAAATGGTAGGAACTAACAAAATGGAAGTTTTACAGGATTGCAGGGTGCATTTTGAGTATACATGCCTTTAATTTGGCTTAAACTGGAATTGATATGCACTCAAATAAATTATGTTCGATGTTTGTTCAAACTACTCAGGTAATATATTGGGTAAAGTTGGTTTTACATTAGCATTTTCAGACTTTCTTCTTAATATAATTTCAGAAAAGTATTCTAAATAGGGAAATCACACTGTTCTGAGTCAATTAAAGGTGCAGAAGGTGCTTGCTGAACATGTTTAGTAGTGAAAGTCTCTTCACATTACAATAGTAATGATTGTAAGTGTAAATGTAATGTGTATTTATATAGCGCATTTATTGTGTATGGCCATACACCCAAAGCGTTTCACAATCATGAGGGGGGTCTCTCCACACCACCACCAGTGTGCAGCATCCACTTGGATGATGTGACGGCTGCCACAAGACAACGGCGCTCACCACACACCAGCTATTGGTGGAGTGGAGAGACAGTGATCGAGCCAATTAGGTGGAAGGGGATGATTGGGAGGCCATGATCGTAAGGGCTGGTTGGGGGACTTTGGCCAGCACACCGGGGTTACACCCCTGCTCTTTCAAGAGAAGTGCCATGAGATTTTTAATGACCACAGAGAGTCAGGAGCTCGGTTTATCGTCTCATCCGAAAGACGGCGCCCACTGACAGTGTAGTGTCTCCTTCACTTTTACTGGGGCATTAGGACTCACATAGACCTCAGGTTGAACGCCCCCTGCTGGCCTCACTAACACCACTTCCAACAGCAACATAGGGCCCTATCATATACCCGGCGCAGTGTGGCGCAAGGAGCGGCGCAATAGTCTTTTGGTAGTTTCAGCTTGGCACAAGAGTCGCTTTGAGGCGTTGCGCTACGCTGTTTAAATAGCAAATGCATTAGCGCTTATTTGTGCGCCCATAGGCGTTCTGGTCTAAAAAGGAAGGCGTTCTGAGGCGGACCGCTGGCGCGTTGCTATTTTGAAAAACTATAATAGATTTTTCAATAGACCAAAACTAACCCGGTCTAAACTCCAGCGCAGAGTTGCGCCTCGCTTACACACTGCTTAATACACACAAGAGAGCAATAGGCAAATATCTTTACATATGAAAAAAGTTTAATATTAAGGATATATATAGGATATAATAAGAATAGATATAGAATATAAATATAAAGCATTAAAATATTACAAAACATATTATTTTCTAGCCTACATAAATATGAAAAATCACTGCTTTTATGTCGTCTTCCTCTCGGGAGGCTTTTTCAGTTCATTCATAACAATTTGCTTTTGTATAATGTTATTATTATCAGCAGTATTATTTATTATATCCATATTTATATTTGTTTTATTAAAAACAAGCTTAGATTTGTCCACCTGTCAGGTTTTAGACCATATGGGGCACAGCAGGTGTTTTAGGATATAACTCAGGTTTTTGAGCACATTTTGTTATTATTATTCATTTATTTGTTTGCTGGAAATTAGAGCTGAATTTAGAAATAGTTTTGAAACAAATATTTGCGTTTAACAAACAAAAGTATTTATTTATAGACTAATTGATGTCTGTGCGTAAAGGTTTCCCTATCCAAGAGCGAAAGTGAAAGTAGATCATTTATCTCTCATTCTCACGCAGTAGATGCTCTGTTTAACAGTTTTCTGTAAAAAAACTGTCAACTGTTTGCTTGTGAAATGCTCATTTTTTCCACTTAGACTTACTTTGCGTCCTGTAAATAGCGAATGCGCTCTTGGGGCGACGCAGCCGGCTCTTAAAGGGAATGGGAGATGAGACTCTAATTGGTTTATTCTTAAAACACACCTATAACTCATTAAGAAAATAAACTCAACCCTTTTAGACTATGTGCCGCGGCGCAAGGCAGATTTCCCGTCCTTAAATTAGCAAAAATGCGTCCTGACACGCCCTAAAAGCATTTGCGCCCTGCGTTTTACGCTTTGCGCATGGACCTTCAAAATAGAGCCCCTAGTGTTCCCTAGTGGTCTCCCATCCAGGTACTGACCAGGCTCAAGCCCTGCTTAGCTTCAGTGACTATCCGGTCTTGATATAAGTAAATGATCGATGTATTTATATGTGTTGTTATATTCTGGGTGAGGCATAAAACTAACAAATTTTCATCCAATTAAATATTGTCAGGCTGATCATAGTTCCCATAATTCTGATAAGTAGCTTAGACTGTCTGTCAACAAATGAAGAGTTCAGATGCAAAACCCTCTAGATCCGTGGTTCTCAAACTGTGGTACGTGTACCACTAGTGGTACGGGGGCTTCCTTCTTGTGGTACGTGGAGGAATCAAATATGTCATATATACATGCTACATATATTTATAAATTTAGCAAAAATTATTTGTATATGATTATGACATATAATAATATTCAATATATGACATATAGCCTATATTTCTGATGTCCAGGCAACATTTTCAGGTGTTGATGAGTTGGCTACTATATGCTAATGCTTTACATTTAAGTACAGCACTTTTCTTTTTACCCTAAGCACATTTTAGTTTAGGGCGAAGCAGTGGCGCAGTAGGTAGTGCTGTCGCCTCACAGCAAGAAGGTCGCTGGTTTGAACCTCGGCTCAGTTGGCGTTTCTGTGTGGAGTTTGCATGTTCTCTCTGCTTTTGCGTGGGTTTCCTCCGGGTGCTCCGGTTTCCCTCACAGTCCAAAGACATGCGGCACAGGTGAATTGGGTAGGCGAAATTGTCCGTAGTGTATGAGTGTGTGTGGATGTTTCCCAGAGGTGGGTTGCAGCTGGAAGGGCATCCGGTGCATAAAAAAACTTGCTGGATAAGTTGGCGGTTCATTCTGCTGTGGCGACGCCGGATTAATAAAGGGACTAAGCCAAAAAGATAATGAATGAATGTATCTCTGGTTCTGGATGGCCACACTCCTCTACTGCACCTTGGTCCCGCATTTATTTTAACGGAGTGCTACCCTGTACTAAAATGGCAGCTCTATTTACGCATTCCTTCCAATACAACAACAGGGTAGGCGACATCTAATGTAAATATCTATAGAGAAAAGTAACTTTTATGAGCATCTGTAACCGTGTAAAGTGCTGTATTGTCTGGGTTGGTGTTGTATATTACGCTACAAACACCTTGCACTAAACTGCCAGTAGATTTTCTGTTATTTTACACACTTGTTTCTTTATATATTATTTCTTATGCATTAAATTATTATTACAAACAACTAAAATGTCAGTAAAAGCAACTTTGTTAAACTGTAGAGTTGAGTTTTCAACAGCAGAAGTGAGAGAGATCAACATCCCAATAATGCAGTGGCGTAGGCCCCCCTGCAGAGATCACTGACGGGGCTCCCTGATGAAGGGGGGGTGAGAGACAACACGGGGAAGCCTTCACAAACTGAGGAGGGATCACAAACCGAAAGTGGCGAGAGCGTCAAAGTAGCCAGAAGTCGTTCATTTTCAATGAGAACCGGCGGCGAGAAACAGCGCGGCACGTCTTCTTCGCTGTGAGCGTCGAGGAGTTGAAATCAAGTTAACTTTATAGTTTGAGCTATGACGCGGTTCGGCGGCAAGCAATCAGAATGAAGTAGTCCACCGCTTGAGAGGTGTTCAGAGAACACAGACCTGTGAACTTTGGTTCCAACCAGGCCCGGATTGGCTAATCGGGAGGACCGGGAGAATTCCCAGTGGGCCGGTCCATATTTTGGCCGTGAGGGCCGGTGTCCCTAGCTCCAGAATCTGTCGCTCTCAGCAGTCACACTTTTTAAAAATTATTTATTTATTTACTTGACCACAGCCTTCTTATTGATTATTTTACCGCAGCTCTGCTCTTTTTATCTATTTTCTTGTAGCCTCGTGAGCAAGATGCAACCTGCAGGTTAATGATGTTATAAGATAAGTCATCATTCAATGTACAGCTGTTGTGGTACTGTGGTTAGCTCGTTAGGTTATGATGCCACCAACCCGGGGTCGGTCCACATCTGAATAACATTTTTTTTTTCATTTTTATTTTCAAGACATATAATACTGTAAGGGCTGTTAAACATTTGAAGTTCTAAAACAGCTGTTTTCTCAAAAAAAAGACGTGATAGTGTCATTAGAAACTGAATTGGCTTGAAAACTCCAGGGCTGAAAAAGAGTCCCACTCCGGCCCTGGTTCCGACCACAGTTGTTCCCAAGAGTTTGAGTATTGCGGTTGCCAGATTTACAATTATTGAAAATCACGACGATCGCCCCTAATCATGCGGCCCCCCCCCCTGCGGTGCATGCCCTGCGGGCCCGTCCGCTACGCCACTGCAATAATGCAATTTACAACCATATAAGCACTTGTCAATGACTAAATATGAATGTAGTGGGTGACGCTGTGGCGCAGTAGGTAGTGCTGTCGCCTCCCAGCAAGAAGGTCTCTGGTTTGGTCCTCAGCTCAGTTGGCTTTTCTGTGTGAAGTTTGCATATTCTCCCTGCGCTAGCGTGGGTTTCCTCCGGGTGCTCTGGTTTCCTCCACAGTCCAAAAGACATGCGGACCAGGTGAATTGGGTAGGCTAAAATTGTCCGTAGTGTGTATGTGTGTGAATGTGTGCGTGGATGTTTCCCAGAGATGGGTTGCAGCTGAAAGGGCATCCGCTGCGTAAAAATGTGCTGGATAAGCGGTTCATTCCGCTGTGGCGACCCCAAATTAATAAAGGGACTAAGCCGATAAGAAAATGAATGACAAAATATGGATGTTTTACAGTGTGGTAAATGACCAAATCTCAACATTAGTGCAAATAATCTATATGCAGTCATGAAATCACATGGAAACATCTCAGCAGCATCATGTGTTTATAAAGAGGAAAACCCCGAGGCTCACTTTGAAATCTTGACCCATTTCATAAACTAGTTGCAGGTCTGTCACTATATGTATGTTTTGCTGTACAACATAATGCATGTATATGCGATGTTATTGTCATTTTAAGACCATTTTATTAATGCCACGTATTATATAATGCCAGAATGACAATATAATATCATCACAATGCAAGTACACTCTTCCAAAGAACACATCATATTGAATTCTTAGGAATATTTCATGTAATTATAGTCATTTGAACAGTTTAATAATCAGGCATTGGAGTCAGAATGTGAAAACACATATATTAAATAAATAATAACAAATGTTAACAAGCTACAGAGCAATAGAGGCTGTGATATCTGCTAGCAGATCTATTTTCAGCTGTCAGACACCCACATGAAAATATACTATAGTAATTAATAGTAAATACTATAGTGTTTTATTAACCATACTGACACTGACACCTCCAATAGAGATAGAGATTCTGCACAGCTAAAGTGTTGCTAGAATTGGTTTCATGTATGGGCGATGTATGTTGCATCACCAACAATGATTGAGCTCATATCCATGTGTTGTGCAAGAAGTCTATATATTGATTATTGTGACAGGCCTAATTAGTAGCAGCACAAAAATAGGGTTTCTAGTAAAGAAATTTAGACAAACACACGCTAGTTACTCACAGGAAGGCATGAGGAGCTGCTGGCTTCCATTAGCCAGCTGATTCAGTCTCTTCTTCTACCCAGGTTTGGGTTAGTTAACTGGGTTATTTCGCCTCCGCTGGTGGATGATGTGTAACTGCAGTCCTTAAATGGCCACGAAACCCCCCTGCCTCAGCAGGGTGTTTTAATGCTGTGTTCACACCAGACACGGAACATGCGGATAAATCGCGCTATTCGCGCGTAAATAGCCACAGGAACATTTGAGTTTACTCGCTTCATTCGCGCGTCAAATTCACTTCAGAACAGACGCGGATTCGCGTGATGGGCAGGGCTTCTGTCTGCCCGAAGACTCTAGCTTCATAGGTAAATGGCTAACATGGATTTTATGAAAAAAATAACAGTGTTAATGTGCTTTATGACGACTGAAAAACAGCTCGATACGTTTAGGGTCGTGTCTGAGTCCACTACATCCTTTCAGAGGTGCATCCAGCTTTGTGAGCTCATAAACTCCTCCAGAAACTTAACCTGGATGACAGAGGCTTTCAGCGGTGCTTCTGACTGAGCCCAGCCCAGTTTGATGAACTGTTGTCGGTGAAGGCTGGAGGATTTCCTTCGGAACACCAACAACAGGTTTTACGTCACAATCACGCCCCCACAAGAGCAAGCTTCTGATTGGTTAATGCGGCGCAAATGTACGCTGAAGTTCAGATTTTCGAACTCGAGAGATTCGCGCGAAATGCTTGTTAAGCGCGTCTAACGCGCAAAACGACCAATTCGCCTCGCGCCATTCGCGCAATTTGCTTCATTCGCACGTATCGCGCCGCAGGATGTCTATTCGCGCGTTTGCATTGACTTAACATGTAAATCACTCGCGGTTGACGCGCGTTCTGCGTCTGGTGTGAACGCAGCATTACACCTCTAGTTTGAAAAACGTCAGGAAAGTGGGTGTGTCCAGCTCTGTTTAGGTGGGAGTGGCGAAAGAGAGAAGGTTTTGCATAAAAATGGGAGTTTCCGTTTAAGCACGTGCTGATTTACACAGAGGCAAAACAAACACACAGACACAGGAGAAAGTCAGTGACTGTGTTTACATGGACATCAGTAATCGAATTATTTGACAAATTCTTTATCTGTCGACTTTAAATGCAGTTTGGCGCTTTTACTTTCATCCAGGAACATTTCCTGCAGGCCCCCCGTGACAAACGAGGTAAAGTTTATTTATAAACAAGTTTCGAGAGGATCACGTGCTTATGATTGTTCACAGCTGTTCCAACTTTAGCTAATGACTGATTATCCTGTCAGACGATCCTTAACTCACTATAAATAACCAGACTTTTCTCATCTCAATATCTTCGTCTTGAAGAACCCCCCCCCACCCAACCCTACTTTCCCTCCTTTCAGATGGCCGTCACGGTAGCCAGCGATTAGCTGCTGTTGCCTCACAGCAGGAATGCCCCTGGTTTAATTCCTTTCCAAACCAGACGGCATTTCTGTGCGGAGTTTGCTCGTTCTCCCCGTGGTCGCGTGAGTTTTCCCCGCGTCCTCCGGTTTCCTCCCACAGTTCAAAAACAAGCACTCTAAACAATTAATCCAAATACTTTAGCTAAACTCTGAGTACACCTTTCAGCATCCATATCTGACACTTAGCTGCAACAAGCAAGAGGGGGAGTCATCGAGATCTACCTGAGCTCAAACTCCCCTCTCGCCTTGCAACGGGAGGGAGCCCAGGGCTCGAGGATCTTATAAGCTCAGGGCTCTCTCCCGGGACAGCACACCAAACTAGCTTTATTATTAATCATCAGCTAAGTGTGAACTCTTGAAATATTGTATGCGAGGGACTGCTGAAAGAGTGTCGTTTTAATGGAATGTTTAATACCGCACGCTGTATGAGAACAAAAAAAACATCCGCATTTCTCTGTAACTTAGGGTGGTTTCACACCTACACTTTTGTTTCGGAACGTGTCTCGTTTGCCCAGTTAGCGCGGTTTGGCATATGTAAACAGGGCAATCGCGCTCTGTTACGCGCCAAAGTAATCGCTCCGAGATCGCTTGAATGAGGTGGTCTCGGCTCGATTGAAACGAACTCTGGAGCGGTTCGATTGCAGTGAGAAAGCGATCCGATCCGAGCGCGGTTATATCACAGTGTTTTATGGATATGTAATAGGCTTACGGCTATATGAAGAGAGAATTATGAGTATGGCGGGAAGTTTCGCGAGTCTCCGGATGCCCGCAAACGAGTGAGGATTTCCCGGTAATCTCGCGTCTCCCTCCCGGTCTTCAAATATGCATCATCGCGCACCCTTATCACCCCTCCCCACCACATCTCTCCTCAGACACGTCGCGCGCACGCACCTTGCAAATCACCACCAAACCACCACCTCTCCTGACAGCTTAGCGGGACGCTGCAAAATAAACCCTGACACTCTGACCAATGTGAGGAGAGTTTACTCGCACGTGACTTGTTTTAGCTCTTTTGGTCCGATTAGAAACTTTGCAGTGTGAAAGCGAACCGCTCCAAGAGCAAAGAGCAACAATGTAACAATTGTAATCTCTGTTTCGGAACAACTGAATCGATTCACAGGTGTGAAAGCAGCCTTAGATTCATTCAGTAGGTAGCGTCAGAAAGCCGTGAGGGTGTAGACTATCCTCTGACAAAATGAGGTGAAAATCCTCAATGACGGTAGTAGGTAATAGTAAAAGTTTGATTGTGGTGTTTACATGTTAACACTTGGAGAGCAGTATTTACAGCTGATCTTTCAGTCCATAATATTGTAGTGATATTAACGTACTGTAAACTGAGTAACTAAATAATTCAGACTAAGGGTCTGTCTTTAAACACTGAAAGAGTACTGCTGACGATACAAACTAACTTTGCCATCTGAGTAAACAAACAAAGACCACTGATCGCTTACCAAATCTGTCGAGACAGGACAATCAACACCAACTGGAGCTGCGTCTTTTTTAAAAGGAGACGAGCAGCAAATATGTATTTCACTATTTCCAGATGAGAAAAGCTCTCGGGTAAAAAATGTTCCTTACAAACATATTTCTGTCGCGTGCACTGTAATCCACACGCAAGACCAGCTGCGCTCTCATAGCGGGAATTCAGTCCTGTTCAGTCTTCAGATCATTGTGTCAGTTGTGCACATCAGAAAAGCAGCTTCTCATTCCTTTCAACAAGTTGCAAATGCTTTTGTACATCCATGCAAATGATTATGTGTGTAACGGAGGCCAGCTAGTAAGTGCTGTGCAAGTAAACCTCACTCCTCTGACCTCTAAAGTTGCTCTATCGACAGATTCTAGAGGCCATGGTCTTTAGCCTCCTTGTTAGAGCAACCGACTCCCATGTGGAAGGTCGCCAGTTCGATCCCAGCTTGAAGTGGGTTGGCTTGTGTAGGACCGGCGGGGTTACATGTGCAATTCTCTGATGTTTCCAACATTATTAGTTGCTCATGGGGTGACACGGTGGCTCAGTGGCTAGTACTGTTGCCTCACAGTAAGAAGGTTGCTGGTTCAAGTTCCTGGGTCAGTTAATGTTTCTGTGTGGAGTTTGCATGTTCTCCTCGTGTTGGTGTGGGTTTCCTCCGGGTGCTCCGGTTTCCCCCACAGTCCAAACAAAAGCGCTATAGGGGAATTGATTAACTAAATTGGCCGTAGTGTATGAGTGTGTGTGTGTTTTCTAGTACTGGGGTTGAGGCTGGAAGGGCATCCGCTGTGTAAAACATATGATGGAGTAGTTGCCGGTTCATTCTGCTGTGGAATAAATGACTAAGCTGAAGGAAAATGAATGAATGAATTGTACTAAATTAATTATATTAAATTACTTAGTGCGACGCGGCGGCCCAGTAGGTAGTGCTGTCGCCTTACTGCAAGAAGGTCACTGGTTCGAGCCTCGGCTGGGTGAGTTGGCGTTTCTGTGTAGAGTTTGCATGTTCTCCCTGCGTTAGCATGGGTTTCCTCTGAGTGCTTCGGTTTCCCCCACAATCCAAACACTATATGCACTATAGAGGAATTGGGTAAGCTAAATTGTCTGTAGTGTGTTAGTGTAAATGAGAGTGTATAGATGTTTCCTAAAGATGGGTTGCGGCTGGAAGGGCATCCGCTGCGTAAAACATGTGCTGGATAAGTTGCCGGTTCATTACGCTGTGGCGACCCTGGATTAATTAAAGGGCACCTATGGTAAAAAATCTACTTTTCAAGCTGTTTGGACAGATCTGTGTGTTGGCATAGTGTATAGACCGTCATATTGGGGTGATATGAACACACCCAGTCCTTTTTTTTCAATTTAACTACAAAAAAAAGGGTCGGCCAATTGGAGCTGTTTTAAAATCGATCGCACCATTACGTAGGTGTGCAATCCCCCCGCCCACCGAATTGATTGACAGCTGCGCGCATTAACATGTTCCGGTAGTCACGTGTATATGTCAACAAGACCAGGCAGACATACGCAAAGCAACCGGGAATAAAAGCTCTGTTCTGTTTGCTAGGATCAGCAATCATCATCAAATGTGATTAAGAGTGAGTTTCACATGTTTAAAGTGTTTTAAAACAGGGCATGTGTGTAATTAATTACAGCGTTTTACTTCAGCTTTACTTCATCAGCACAGCCGCGTGTCAGAACAATTATAAAAGAAGACGTTTCAAACCCGGTTTGTGGAAGTTAAATCAGGTTTATTTGTACATTAGCATAACAGATATCCACACAGTACTTGAGGTTAGCCCTAACTAAGCTAAGCGCGCTCTGTCTGTCTGCCTGCCTGCCTGTGTGTGTGTGTCATCTGCGGTGTGTGTGGGTGTGTGTGTGTGTGTGTGTGTGTGTGCGCGCGTGTTTACTTTGTAACGATATTGTGTGTGACTCATCAATGCAACTTCACAATACTGATTAGTAAAGGTTAGTTCTTACTGTAGTATCTCACAAACGCTACGTGAGACCTTCTTCCTTTAAGTCTGTCTGTTGTCTGACGCAGCTGAGGGAGGAGGCATGTAGAAGCAGTAGGCAGGAAAAACTCGTCTTAAAGGCGCAGTACGACAAAACCACCCCCTGCTGGAAATCAGTATAAAACAGCATCTTGTAAAAGGTATAATGAAAAATCTGATGGGTATTTTGATCTGAAACTTTATATACACATTCTAGAGACGCAAATGACTTATATTAAATCTGAAAAAAGGGGTAACCCAGGTGCCCTTTAAGGGACTAAGCCGAAAAGAAAATGAATGAATGAATGTTCATTAAGTGAAGGGTATTTATAAACAAATTTCGAGAGGATCACATGCTTATGATTGTTCTCAGCTGTTCCAACTTTAGCTAATGACTAATTATCCTATCAGATGATCCTTAACTCACTATAAATAACCAGACTTTTCTTATCTCAAAATCTTCGTCTTATAGAACCTCCCCACAACCCAACCCTACTTTCCCTTCTTTCAAACGGGCGACACGGTGGCCAGTGATTAGCGCTGTTGCCTCACAGCAAGAATGCCCCTGGTTTAATTCCCTTCTAAACCAGGCGACATTTCAGTGCAGAGTTTAGCTCGTTCTCCCCGTGATCGTGTGGGTTTTCCCCTCCGGTTTCCTCCCACAGTTCAAAAACAAGCACCCTAAACAATTAATCCAAATATTTTAGCCAAGCTGAGTACACCTTTCAGCATCCATATCTGACACTTAGCTACAATAAGCAGGAGGGCGAGTCATCGAGATCTACCTGAGCTCAAACTCCCCTCTTGCCTTGCAACGGGAGGGAGCCCAGGGCTCAAATATCCTATAAGCTCAGGGCTCTCTCCCAGGACAGCACGCCAAACAAGCTTTATTATCAATCATCAGCTAAGTGTGAACTCTTGAACATGAATAATAATACTTATAACTGTGTGTTTGTCAAGTCAGATGTTTTGAAGTGAAGGTCTTCTTCTGCTGCTGTTCAGCCATTTTTCTGCTGTCAGTTTGTGTTTATCCTCATTTCTACTGGAGCGATCATGTGAACTGATCTTATTAGACAAGGAGTTACACACAAACACACTCCTGCTGCGTTTACTCTCATTTCTCCGTCAGTCATATAACAGAGCTCATCTCAAAACCTCTGTCACAATGAGTTTTCCAAAATTGTCTCTACTTACTGGAGTATTGGGGCGGCATGGTGGTAAGCACTGTGGCCTCACAGCAAGAAGGTCAATGGTTCAAGTACCGACTGGGTCAGTTGTCATTTCTGTGTGGAGTTTGCATGTTCTCCCCGTGTTGGCGTGGGTTTACTCCGGGTGCTCCAGTTTACCCCACAGTCCAAACACATGCGCTAGAGGGGAATTGATGAACTAAACTAGCTGTATATGATATGGAAAAGCATTACTTTGCTACAGCAATCCACATGTAAATGTTTTGATGATTTTAGAGGCTAAATTTGAATCAAACACAGATTTCTCTTACTACTACAGAATTGTATGTCTACTTTACAGGGTTATAGTAGTTTTGGATTCTAGTTTTAGTTTCTACTTCGTTTTGACTTTTTGTTTTTAAATTCAGTTAGTTTTAATTAGTTTTTAGAGGCAGATTTACTCATTTTTTAAATATTAGTTTCTATAATTTGAAATTATTTATTCAATTCAATTCAATTTATTTATAAAGCACTTTAAAACAGCACAGTTGACCAAAGTGCTGACAACAAATAATAATTAATAATAATAATTCCTTACATTTATATAGCGCTTTTCTGGGCACTCAAAGCGCTTTACACAATGGGGGGGGATCTCCTCATCCACCAGCAGTGTGCAGCATCCACCTGGATGACGCGACCGCAGCCATTTTGCACCAGACCGCACATCACACACCAGCTGATTGGTGGAGAGGAGACAGAGTGATGAAGCCAATTATGATATGGGTAAGGTTAGGAGGCCATGATGGACAGAGGCCAGTGGGCGGATTGGGTCAGGATGCCGGGTTAAACCCCTACTCTTTTTCGAAGGACATCCTGGGATTTTTAACGACCACAGAGAGTCGGACCTCGGTTTTACATCTCATCCGAAAGACGGCGCCCACTGAGCAGTATAGAGTCCCCGTCACTATACTGGGGCATTAGGACCCACACAGACCGCAGGTTGAGCGCCCCCTGCTGGCCTCACTAACACCACTTCCGGCAGCAACCTAGCTTTCCCATGTGGTCTCCCATCCAGGTGCTGACCGGGCGCAGCCCTGCTTGGCTTCAGTGGGCGACCATGTGAGAGTTGCAGAGAGCTAGAGTAAAACAAGTTTTAAAATACAAATAAATAAACATAAAATGTCAACATCTCAAGCTGTGCTAAAAGCCAAGTTGAACAGGTGGGTTTTAAGAAGAGATTTGAAAACTGATAGAAGAGGCTTGTCTAATGTACAACGGCAGCTCATTCCACAATTTTGGTGCAGCCACAGCAAAAGCTCGATCCCCTCTGAGATTTCGACTGGTCCTGGGCACACCCAGGAGGAGCTGGTCGGCTGACCTGAGCGAACGATAAGGTGTGTAGGGACAGAGAAGCTCAGAGAGGTAAAGGGGTGCAGTACCATTTAGACATATAAAAACAAATAAAAGTACCTTAAAATGGATCCTGAAGTGCACGGGCAGCCAGTGAAGAGAAGTTTTAGATTCGTTTTTATTAGTTTCAAGATTCAAAATCATCAGAATAAATATTGTATAATAAAAACTCAGTCATACATTTTTTGAAACGTGTATTCAGAAGACACATGAACACTATCATCTACCACTAACATCTACCCATCCTCAAATTGAAATGGAACAGCCCACAAGACAGCAGCCTTAAGTACAGTATAAGTGCATAGCTGCTTCTGAGGTTAGCTACACAGTACTGATGGGAAGTTCAGGGGCCTCATGTACGAAGACATGCGTGGAAATCATACTAAAACATTGCGTACGCACAAAGCTGTAAATGTGCGTACGCAGAAAAAATTTCAGATGTATGAAACACTGCGTACGCCGAATCTCACGCATATTCTTTTGTACATCTGAATGAACGTGAAACTGAGCGCAACATGCACGAGCACAAAACTCCTCCCTGCCTCCTCCCCCGTATGAATATGCTAATGACTATGCTAATGGCAAAACCCAACGAAAAAGCAACGACAAAAGCAAGCAAAAAGAGAAACTTTGAACAGAATGTGAAGTGGAGGTGCTGCTTTCGGAGGTAGACCGGAGAAAAGCGGTGTTATTTGCAAGTTTGTTCTCCGAAATTAACAACAAAAGAAAAAAATAGAGTGGGAGAGTTTAGCTGATGCGGTTAACACAGTTGGGTCTGAACATTGCACTGAGTGCATTAAAAAAAAAAGAAATAGTGTGGTTTATATCTGTAAAATGTTGCAGGACACTTAACTGTTTCAGTGGCGCTACTCGTTAGACGCATGTGATCATGAATTGATACGTTCGAGCATGAACTCGGCTCGAATCCAGTGTCTGATGAACTTTTTCTTGTTTTTTCCCCGCTACATATCAGATTTTGCCAACTATTTATCACGAGAAAGACAAGTAGGAATCATTAATAAGTTTGTGCATCATATTTTATTTGCACATTTATTGAATGGAAATGTTTCTGATTCACGCATGCAAATTCATCTTCAGATAGTGTCTTTATAGCAATGTGTGTGCAGTAGATCGCTCAGATTACATTGGGAAAACAGGCGACCGCTGCAAATTGTGCTTTAATGTTTAGCTGGTCAACTGTATGGTATGGAAACCTTATATACCTGCTAGATGAACCCGTCTCATACAGCTGCCATTGCAAGGCTCAGACACTTTGTAGAGAGGAATTTAACACAACTGCCTCTAGGAGTCGCCAATGGAAACAAAACAGACACGCACAAAAAATGTGCGTACGCCTGCCAGAAAGCTGCCGTGAAGCTGCGCACATTCCCACGTTCAGTTCATTGTTAGTAAATCCAAACGTGAGCGATTCTGAGCGTGAAACCTGGCGTACGCAAAGTTTTTGTGCGTACGCAGCGTTGATACATGAGGCCCCAGATCTTTAACGCTGATGTTAGGAGTCAACATTATGTAGTCAGCAATAGTAACTTCAGTCAGTTAAAACATCACCATGATCTGAATAATGTCTTACAGTAAAGTTTTGCCACCCAACTGAAGCATGATTCACTTATTTAAACTCCATTACGACTTTCTGTTGTGAAGTAAACATATGTTTTTTTCATCAGATCCTCTCATTTAAGCCCTCGGTTTACCCGCGGTGCAGTTGTTCAAGTTTAGTTCAGTCACAGCAGGCTTTCATGTAGTGTTTGTGTTTCTGCAATCACTACACAACGGACAACAAAATACAGAACTCAGTGTGAGTCAGTGCACCGTTGCTTGCCATTGTAGCCTATTGCCAATGCCATTTGTTGTCTTTCCTATTGGGCTGTCAAATTTGCCTTTTTGCAAAGAATTGGATGCAGAATAAGAAATGCTTTGATTAAATTTATATTGAATTCAGGACATTTTAGAAACTGTGGCTGAAAACTGAAAAAAAAAACAGACAAAAGTAATAAAATACTGTAAATATTAGAGTAAACACATGTAAACCAATATACAGTCAAATCTATTGGGAGTATAGGACAATACTGACCTCCTCCATCCATGCTGGCACAGAACAACACAGACCTTCCACCGTTTTTATAAGGATTTTGGACTGATTGGAGATTTGTGTGAGGTAGTGTCAACCAGTGCTTCAGTGATTTCATACTGATCTTGGTAGTTTCTAATAGTTAGGAATAGATGGCTTCTGTTTGGTTGTCAAAGCTAAAACAAGGGAGTTTGGACTGCTTGAATGACATCTGTGTTAACTGTTTTGAAAAATGTTGGGGAAAATGAGTCAATCCAATGAGAAAGTTTACACATATGCAAGACCTGTCTTCTGCTCTGCTGGGATATTGATAAGAAAAAAGGAGTGGATCCTAGTTTTTTTTAACCAGGTCAAAGCAAACAAGAAAAACTGTAAGCGGGCGTTCACATCTGTAGTTCGCTTCATTTGGTCCGGACCAAGGGTAGTAAATGATACATTGTTGCATTTTCTGCCGTCTTTGGGTGGTTTTCACACCACACTGCTGGCTTTGGTCCGAACCAGTTGAAAAGAACCAAAATGCAGTCATCTGACATAATCCAAATCTCTCATTGGCCAGATGTTGTTGAACATATTTCCTTAACTGCTTATCGATTGGTCAGAATTAACGTGCGGGAAAATGCCACTAGGTGCGTTCGACATGAGGTTCAGCTGCAGCCGGTGATCAACGAGATTAGCCGAGCGCAGGCGGGGGAGGAGTTGAAAACGGAGCCGTCAAGACGGACAGCTGGACACTTCGGGACTCAAAGTTGCTGCAGTCATGATGACCAATCACATGGCGTCATTATAATTTTTATTTATAACAACAAAACATTTACAAATAAAACAGAATACAGTTTCTACAAACTGTTGTTCCTTTTTAAACAATAAGAGAGAATTATGAATAAAATATAACAAATGCATGAGAGAAATAAGAGGAAATGAGAGGTTAATATAAACATAAAAACGAACAGGTCTATTAAATACAAAGCAATACGCATAAATTCTAGGAGTTAAACATCAATCTTTAGGCTAATACTTCTTGTTTGAATATGCTAAAAAAGGGTTTACATATGTGTACATTTATAGATATAAAAATTTCCAATGTAAAAAGCAAAACAAGGTGTTTTGATTAGGTCTTAATAAATGAGATTATTTTGGATGATGAATGAATTTTCAAAAAAGCATTTTAATCCAAAAAGATTGTGTTGAAAGCAACAAAAGGTAAAATAAGTGAGCGATGTAGAAGTTTCCCAGAAAGAGCAGGTAGCCTTTAAACTGCTAGACAGGAAATAAAATATATATTTATATTATAATAATAAAACCATTTTATAATTATTTAATAAAATAGTTCATGGGGATGAATGCAGTAAATAGTCTGTATAAAAAAAGTTCAAAATAAACCTGTGCAAACAAGCTAACCTTTATAACCAGATTATTTAACAAAAGATGATTACTGCAGTACAATATTTGTAGTCTTTTAATAAGCAAGATGTGTACAGGATAGAGGGTGTGAAAAGTGAATTTTTTGTTTTGAAACTTTTGAATCGGAATTTGTCCAATTATAAACCCGAAATACACGTGTTTGTTGTCATGTGGTGAACTCGGCCAATCGTGTAATATCGGTGTCGTCATCAAAGCTCCTGCAGTCGCTCTTCAGAAGCTGCACAGTCTGAGTCTGCCGTCTGATCTCGGAGCGCTGTCGCGGTACTTTGATGCCACATGTGACGGTCACGTGACGTCGGCGCAGCATCAATCCGGACAAGATTTCTAACCAGAATGCACCGCTTTAAGACAGATTTCGATCGATCTGCGCAGCGCTGCATGAAGTCGAACGCACCTAATGAATCCCGCAAGTAAACAAACCGGCAGACACGAAATGTGGCTTTTTACTCTGGAGCTACGACTGCGCCGGCTGATTGTATCCCTGCTTTAGACAAACTATACATTTGGAGAATGAAGCGCGGCCGCGGCTGGAAAACTATGTTTTAATGCATCACACGTCACTTCAGGAGGAGGTGGGAATTAATTTAGCTAAACTGCGACATGGTCATCTTGCGGAAATACTACCAACGACCCATCAGGTAATGTTTTCCCCTCTCTCTCTCTCTCTGTTGGTAAAACGCTGTCTACAAATATTTTTCCTCCATATCCCATAATGCACAGCGCATTGGCTTACGGCAGCTGGATTAGTCCAAAAGGTGCTGTACTTTTTGCGGATGGGTCTGTTTTGGTTCGGATCATATTCTCACCACAAACGAACCGCTTCAGGGTTCGCTTGAAACTGTACCAAGACCACCTCTTCAAGCAGGTCTCTCTCAGGTCGCTTTTTAGGTCCGCTTTTGCTGCGCACTCGAGTTTGATTGCTGCATTCACACCTGTCCAAACGAACCGCACCGAGAGGGAAAACCAACTCTAGTGCGATTAAACCGGACTAAATAAGGCAGGTGTGAAAGCACCCTTAAATGTTGAACTAGTTGCCAAAATCTATC
>NC_141037.1:3210000-3310000 GCF_052040795.2 Danio rerio
CTCATGCTGCGTGTGAACTCGTCTTCATCGCTCACATTCCAGGGTTTGTGATGTTCAGAGAGATAATTATAGGAAGGAGAATGACAGTTATTTGCATGTAATCTGTCGGAGTGTGATATAAATAAAGCTGTAAGTGTGATCTCGTTCAAGAGCTTTGCACAGGAATAACGCTGAAAGACTTCATCAATGGCAGACAGATGGTGCGGAAATGATGCTTTCAGAAAACATTAAACGTATTCAAAACATGATGCTGATTACTGCACGAGTCTGTCATGAGGAGATAAAGACAGATGTTTAAAGGTGATGTAAGTCTCTGATGAGTGTGTGTGTGTGTGTGTGTGTGTGTGTGTGTGTGTGTGTGTGTGTGTGTGTGTGAAGGTTCAGCTCAAAATAGCACACAGATAATGTCGTATAACTCAAGAAGCATAAGGGAAGATTCAAAACAGGACTAACAATATCTGTGTGAAAATGGTCAAATGTAGGGCTGCCCCCAAATAGTCGACTAAACTTTAGTCGATATGAAGAGGGCTTGGTCGAATACATTTTCATTAGTCGGTTAGTTGCAAAAAAAAAAAAAAAATCACGTGAAATTACGCAATCAAGGGCTGCGCAGTCAGTGTATGACATCAGCAACGAGAGATCAACGCCTAACGCCTAAACGCCTCCACTGTATCCCTTCCACATCCACTCCATCAGAGCGCATCTTTTCAAAGGCCGGCTTCATTGTGAACAAGTCGAGAAGCTCCCTTCTTCCCAGCAATGTGGACAAGCTGGTGTTCCTCTCACATAATATGAAAAAAATAAAATCGATTTGAAAGCTTAGGTAAGATTGCTTAATTTCCTTTTTGTAGTGTTTCTGTTTGCTATCCGTTAGGCTATATATATATATATATAAAAAAACGGGTATTTTATTTTTATATCGGGTAGGCTATACAAATAAATAAATACATATTATTTTTATTTTTTCGTTTTTATATAATGCAGAAGTTGTTTTTTATTCTGTTAGCAAAATTAGTCTGATGTTTTTAATTTGTTGTTTCAAGTCAAGACTCATCCGTCGTCTTAATGGTAGTTTGTGGCTTTGCTCTGATATTTTTGATTTGTATTAGTGTTCTTTAAATTATTTGTTCCACATTTTGTCGTAAATAGTTGTTCTAAACAATTCAATCATAATTAGGCTGTTAATTTGTTTGCCGCCTTCTTTTTTTATTCTAAGTTTTGGCGTTGTGCGATGTGCATTTATTAAGTTGTTCGTTTTTGTTAATTTTCCTTTTGAACAATATAAAAATTATATAAATTTTAATTTTCCACTGTATTTTATACCAAACTGCGTTTTTGCTACAGTATTTATTTATTTATTTATTTTTTTGCCTAGTTTTGTACTAGGCCTAAGTTGCTAATAAGTTTATTTGATTTATTTTAAAGAACGAATTTTAGTTTATTTTATTAAAAACTGTTTTTTTTTTGTTTGTTTGTTTGTTTGACATGTAACTGTTACAGTTTGTATTTTTGATAATAAATTATTAAAATGCACAGGCAGTCTGATTGCTGTTTTTATGTCATAATTAGCCTATAACGTTCTGGTCACTGATTTTTGTGTGTAAGCACTGTATTTAAACGGTTTACTATTCCGTTTTAAGCACTTAATTTTCGTTTTGAATGCGCTAATATCATGCTTTAGCATTTTCTGTCACGTGGAAGTGTTAAACTTCAACTTGGACTATATTCCTAGTATATACGCAAGTTATTATATTAATATCATAAATGAACGATTATTTGATTAATCGCTAAAATGCAGGAATGTTAGTCGACTAGGAATATCTTTAGTCGGGGGCAGCCCTAGTCAAATGCTTCTGTTTGTCTATGTCGCTCCTGTCGCTGTTCATTTGTGCTAAAACTCCACATCTATAATCCTCTTAGTCTATGCTGACATTATCTTCAGCAGCTCGAACACTCTAATGGCTAATGGACAGACGGCTGCTTCTCACTCAGGGCTGCTGTTTATGCTAATGAGGGAGAGATGGGCACTAGTGGGCGGGGCTTTCCTCTTCTGATGACATGTACAAAGGGAGAATGTCAATCAAAGTGTTTCTGCAGACTGTTTATATCAAGTTTAATTTTTTGACCATTAGAGGCTGCTGGATATATTCACATACCTTTTTCCCTGGATTCTCCCTTATTTTACAGTTCTATCCCGCTATCATCCCGTAAAGGTATTTCCCGTATTTCCAGTCTTTCTTTGAAGGGTGGTAAAAAGCGATGCTCAAAATAATTGATTAACCGTTTACCGAAAGGGTGTGTTTGTAACCGATTAATGCTATCAGTTAAAAGATTAAGGGCCCTATCATACACCCGACCTAACCTAACCCCCCACCCATCTCTGAGAGATGCAATCTCAGCTTGCATCATACAGGCTGCATCCAGATACTATCGAGTGTACCTGGCTATCCAGCTTAAAGGCTAATTTAAAGGGTCACGAAACATCAAAACACATATTTTGAGCTGTTGACAGTCGTATATGTGTCCCACACTGCTAAAAACACTATTAGGACACATATATTTCACTAAAAAGTGTAAATTGGTTGTTTTTGCGTTATTTCAAGCAAATTCGTACTTCCGGTTTGAAACTAATTTTTGAAGCTGCGTCACGGTCATGACATAAAAGTGTGTATTCCAGCGTGCAGACTGGACGTCTGTGCCAGAGTGTGTCTTATTACGTCTTACAGTGTGATGCATTAATGCATGAGTAAGGCTTGATTCAAACCAATCAGCGCGCTCTATTGTGCAACTTCAATAATATTCATTACTGTCAGAGTGTAGACGGCAGAGACGCCACGTTGTATTGGCAAAACAAGCGTGAAGTGTTGCTTTTATAGTTTGCTGCCATTAAGTTTTGTTTTCATTTTCTCTCTGTGAGAGCTCTGAGTCACGTGTGGATTAACAGTGTACGCGACGCTCGACAACAATAACGTGTCTAAGGAGGAACATTGTTTACCTGAGAGCTGTTCTCATCTGCAAACGCTGAGATCCGGATTCGCTTGTAGTGTCCTCTTAATAAAGACGCGGCTCTAGTTGCTGGTGATTGTCCTGTCTCTACAGATTTGGTAAGTAAGCGACCAGTGCTCTTTGTTTATTCAGTTCGTATTTTATATCAAACAAACTATTGCACAAGTGTAAACAAGTTAGCACTAACAGTTACAACCAAACTATAACCCCGTGTTGGATTTTGTGACCGGAATAACACACGCGGCTTTCTGACGCTACCTGCCGTGTGCATCTAAGTTTCCGGGAAATGCTGAGTTTTTTTTTTTCTCTCATTCGCCGTGCGGTATCAAACATTGCATGAAAAATACACGCTTAGAGCAGATCCTCCAATCAAATATCTCGTTTGTTGGGAGGGACATGAATGAATTCCCTGAATGAAAGAGCCAAACTGCAGTTAAAGTCCACCATTTAATAATTTGGCAAATAATTCGACTAAAGATGTCCATGTAAACACAGTCACATTGTCCGCTGTGGTTGTGTGTTTTGACTCTGAAATTCAGCGCGCCCAAATAGACACTCCCACACCAAGCCTCTGTTCTTCCTCCGACACTCCCCCCTAAACAGAGCTGGACACGCCCACTTTTATGACTTTTTCCAAAGTAGAGGTGTGAAAACACCCTGCTGAACAAGGGGGTTTCATGGCCCTTTAAGGCAGATTTAAATCTATTAAAAGAAGTTTTTGTCCTAATCAACAGCTAAAATTGATATACTAGAAATATGGATGTATTAGAAATAATAGATATTCTATTTCTCATAGCTGAACAACAGAAATCTGACAATGATCAGCTCAGGTGCACCTCATGTGCTTTATTCAGTGTTAAATGCTAATAATGCAAGTCTGAATGTCATTATACATCACATTTATTGCCATACTACTGAAAGCAGCAGCAGATAGTTCAGCTCAGATCGGGAAAATAAAATATACCGTTTGAGATTGATCTTTAAAGCTGTGACTCAGTGCAAACCAGCACATATCAGTGATTCAGCATCTACATTTAATCATGTTAAAGAGGTTAAAACCTTTCCATTTTGCTGGAGTGCAGTGAGTGCACTATTCTGTGCTTCTGAATGGCTGTGTTTACATTTCTGCAAATCTTCTCACGTAGCGTGTTGTTAGGACACGGGGTTACAATGTCACCTGCTCACCTAATGCTTACACTCGTAATATTTATATTAATTACTAATTAATAACCTCATGTGGAACTCTGAATCTGCATCTCATTTTGGAGTCTGCTACTGTCCACCAGAGGTCACATTTCAGTCACGGATGCATGCTTTGAGAGTCTTCCTGACTGAATGAATGAAATATGCTGTTTTCCACCAAGGCAACCCGGGTGCTGAAATATAATTGGCTAAACTGGCAGTGGGCGGGTTAAATGACCAAAATAAAGACAGACACATTATCAAAGCAGAATATCTGACTTCAGTATTGTTACTCAGATAAACAAGAATGTTCACTGAGCATGTTTCTGAAATATCTGCACACATATTATGGTGTTTTATGCCTAAGAAGGGTCAAACACTGACATACAGCACCTTTAAAACATGTTTAGTAGTTCTCCTTCTCATGTGTCTTGATTGAAGTGTGCATTGATATATGTGTGCTGTATGTATGGATAAATGTGACATGTGTAAATATGTCTGTAGGATGAGTGTTTTCTGTGTGTGTGATTTGCGTGTTTTGTGTTGAGTTTTTCACCTTCTTCATCAGCGGTGATGATGATTTTTCTCCATTGACAAACACAAAAGCAGGATTATCTGCTGTTTCGCCCGCAGTCAAAAACTGACACAATTACAGCAGAAACACAGAGAGACAGAGAGAGAGAGATCTGCAATATACACTATATACTCTCTCTCTTCTCTCTCGCAGTGTTTTTTAATAGCTTATTTGAGTTATTCTTAGTATTTTTTTAAGTTATTTTGATTGAAATAATATATATGAGCAATATCACTCGAGTAGCAGTGTGCTATGGCTGTATATCAGCACTGGTGGGAGGCGTGCGTTGGCACGAGGCCTCAATGTTTCGAGTGTGATCTTTTGTTTATACAACGTATCGACGGCACAATCGTGTATATAAATAAGAAATTCAAACACCAAGAGTCTAAAAAACCCTTTTTATTAGGAACTACTATCCTCCGTCATTTATTCACATCTGCAGCTGATGTCAGAACAGCAGAAACTGTTGCTAATCCACCAACGTCACTTGAATGTTTCTCTATAGCGTAATGTCTAAAGCGATGACAAAACAGCTGATTTTGCTCACACTTTAAGATTATAAGGCTGAACATGATATGAAATGCCATCCATCTACAGAGATGTCTTCTTACAGTGTTAGTCTACAGCACAGGTGTCAAACTCAGTTCCTGGAGGGCCGCAGCTCTGCACAGTTTAGTTCCAACCCTAATTAAACACACCTGATCAAACTAATTGAGTCCTTCAGGCTTGTTTGAAACCTACAGGCAAGTGTGTTGGAGCAGGGTTGGAACTAAACTGTGCAGGGCTTCGGCCCTCCAGGAATTGAGTTTGACACCTCTGCTCTAAAGTATTTCTCTGTTGCAATCAGGAGATCACAATAATTAACCCTGAAACAAGCAACGCAATCACTACCAGACTGCTGTTGTGTTTGCGATAAGGAAAAACGCTAAACACATGCGGACTTTGCTTCTTTCTTTCTGATATGAGAGCAAATCTGTATAAATACAGCACTACTACATACAAAAGAGAGAGATCATCTTACCTGCCAACATGTCTCTGAAAATCCGAGAGATTGGGAGGAGGAGGTGTTCGGGGGTGACGTCTCTGAATAGTGAATAACACTGTTGAGAACTGGGATAGGATGCAGCAGGTTTTGGGCGGCCACTGCCATCGGGTACTGTACCAAAGTTGGCAAACCGGGGGTGTTTACAGACTGTACCAAAGAGGGGGGTGGGTGAAATTACTGGAGTTTTCCAGAAGAAATAAAAAACGTGATGGTTGCGGGAGATTGGTCTGAAATACAGGATACACCCAGGAAAAACGGAAGTGTTGGCAGGTATGCTTAAAGCAGGGGTCACCAATCCTGGTCCTGGAGGGCCGGTGACCCTGCAGTGTTTAGCTCCAACTTGCCTTTACACACCTGCCTGGGTGTTTCAAGTATACCTAGTAAGACCTTGATTAGCTTGTTCAGGTGTGTTTGATTAGGGTTGGAGCTAAAATCTGCAGCACTCCGGCCCTCCAGGAACAAGTTTGATGACCCCTGGCTTAAAGTTTAATAATGATTTGATCTGCTGTAGTTAGAAATCTGAATGTTATGAGCTTCTAAGCGTCAGGGCTTATTATGTGGTTCTGTCGCCATCTTGTTGATAGAAAACGTCAATCGTCTTTGGTCTACTACACTATGGAAGGTTAATGGCCGCCGACGAGCTCTCAGAAATTGTAAATATTTTAAAATAGGCACTATTCTTACAAATAAACTGCATAGTTCCAATCTAAACAACTACATTCTCCAATAAAAAAGCCTCAAAAGTACATTATGTTGTCTAACAGCAGTAATACTTGTCAAACTGTAGTGTCTCTCTGCTTGTTGTTGGCTGTATGTGGGCGGAGTAATACACAAAGGGTGAAGGGGCTGTATGGGTAAACCTCACTCCTCTGACCTCTAAAGTGCTCTAGCGACAGATGCTAGAGGCCATGGTCTTTAGCCTCCTTGTTAGAGCAACCGTCTCTCATTTGGAAGGTCGCCGGTTCGATACCAGCTCGGAGCGGGTTGGGTGGCGTAGAACCAGCGGGGTTACACAAGCATTTGGACTGTGGGGTAAACCGGAGCACGCAGAGGAAACCCACGCCAACACAAGAAGAACATGCGAACTCCACACAGAAATGCCAACTGACTCAGCCGAGGCTCGAACCAGCGACCTTCTTGCCACAGTGTCGCCCATTCATAGACATGTATGCATTTGATTATTTAATAACGTAGTATGCATTTCAATTTGCACATAATATAGCTACATATGCAATATTGTACATATACTACTATACCTGTACATGCATTTGTATATTTTTATTCTGCATTTATGTTTTAATTCCTCTGTAATCTGTGTTTTTGTCCTGTCCTGTTCTGTCCTTTTTCCATCAGGAAAAACAGCATTCCTCGTATGTATAAACATACCTGGCAATAAAGCTCTTTCTGATTCTGATTAATCACATTAAAGCACAATATGGAAGAATGCATCTTGCTTATATATTAGAAAAAGCCTGTGTGGTTCAGAGCATCACTGAGAGCTGAGCATCCGAGTGTTTCTCAATGATAATGGATTATTTTACCTGAGGGCCACACAAATAGACCTAACTTACACACTTGAGGGATTTTATGCTCTCTGACGTTAACATAGAATGAAATGTTTCTCAGACAGAAATATGAGCCTGAAAAAGAGCTCAAAAATCTCATATCACAACATAAGCATTCACATATCCTGATAGATATGTCTCATAATACAGTATCTTTTCTGAATATTCAGTCAGTAATATTTACATTTTAAAGTATATATTAAAAAAATGCACTTATTTATAAGTAATTATTGCTCTCACTTCATTTATTTAGAACTTCAGGGCAAATGTTTGATTAAGAATGTACAAATATTTATATATGTACAAATATATAAATATAAATTATATATGTAATATTCACATTATTGTGAATCTGAAACGCATTGCTTGGATAGATTTTGTTGCATGTTTTAGATGACAAATCCACTAGAGGGTGCTGTCTGCATTTTGCGAATCTAAAATGCGTTACTTAAAGTAAGTTTTGTTGTATGCTTCACATGACAAATCCACTAGAGGGTGCTGTCTGCATTTTGCGAATCTGAAATATGCTACTTTGGTTATGTGTTGTTGTACGCTTTAGATGAGGACTCCACTAGAGGATGCTGTCCTCATTTTTTTGTGTCTGAAATACATTACTAAGAGAACATTATATTTGATATTTTACTTAAAAAATCCACTAGAGGGTGCTGTCTACATTTTTTCGAATCTGAAATATGTTACTTAGAGGGAATTTGTCATCTGAAATGTAATACGAAATGTACTCTAAGGCGCTGGCTATATTTTGCGAATCATAAATACGTTTCTTAGGTTGTTTTGTTGTACATTTCAGATGACAAATCCACTACAAGGCGCTGTCGGTATCTTGGGAGTCTGAAATATGCTACTTAGGTTATGTTTGGTTGTACGCTTCAGGTGAGAAATCCACTAGAGGGTGCTGTCTGCAGTTTTGTGAATCTATAATACGTTACTTAGAGTGTATGTTTTGGATAACAAATCCACTGGAGGGCGCTGTCAGCATTTTTGCGAATCTGAAATATGTTACTTAGAATATATTTGGTTTTACATTTCAGATGACAAATCCATTAGAGGGTGCTGTCTACATTTTGCAAATTTTGAAATGCGTTTCTTAGGTTATGTTTTGTTGTAAGTTTTAAATGACAAATCCAATAGAGGGCGCTGTTTACATTTTTTAAAAATATGAGGCAAACGTATTCGATTACAAATCATAGACACAGCCTTAAGTTGTTTTGTGGTATTTATTTAGTGTTGTGCAGAGAACAGAATGAAAATAATCCTTTAGGTATCTATAATGTGTCCCTGTAAATATCATTAGTGTGAAAAGGAACAAAATTCATTGTCGTCATATCGCCCCCTAGTGTTCATTTGACCTAAAAACTGCTTTTAGGTCAAATAAACACTTGTGTTAACCACTTAAACTCTGCTGCTATTTTGGGATTTCCGCCTGGATTTTGCCTACCTAAATTTAAAAGCTTCCCAAATCCACATGTAGAGGTGTAAATCCAAAAATTTGGTATCATTTTAAAGGAAGCCCTTTAAATTTTCATAAAACACTGTTGAAAGTGTTTAAAATATCTGTATATGTTGTCTGTGTTGTCATAAACACCAAAAAAAAGGCACTTTTTGTATTTTTTTTATAAACTCAAATTTGAAAGTGGACCTTTTAGGTTGTGTGTGGTCTAGCGTGCTGTAATTAATGTTGGTGGTTCCTGCACATGTCTGTAATCATAGGAAAAAAGAAAAATGTCTCCACCATAATCTATGCTAAAGTTATTGTATTCCAACTGATGAGAGGTGCTGTACAAGCCACAGGGAGCGATCATTGTTTTTATATTTCACTATTCTTTTGTTTGATCAAACATAATTCACTGTGTTTGGACCACGTCAGACATATAAAAGGATTATTTATGCACATCACCTCAAAAACAGAGGAGAATGGCCCTGAAGCACACAGCATAAGGTAAGAGATGACAGCTGTCTGTGCTATCTGGGGCTGCTTATTGATCATAAATGTATTGTTTTCACTTCTGCGCCATGGAAACACCGCGATTCATTCTGCAACTGTTTGATATGTGAATATAATTCAGTAAAAAGAATGCTAGAACCGTATGAGCACCGGCAAGAGCTTTCATTTGAGCTATAACTTGTACATGTGTCATATATGAACCATATGAAAATGAACCAATGTTCAATACCCAGCTCGGGTATCCAAAATACTGTGTATTTAAGTGTAAATAACTTTTGTACAGTAGAACAATATCCAAAGAGATGCATATGTGCACAAAATATAGATTCTACACTTTCAAACGAAACCATTTACGGGGGTCTGGTGCAATGCTAGCCCTTTAAATGTTAAAGCGAAAGTTGATGACGTCACGTGGAGTTTAACTGGTACTTTTTTTTTTGGTTCCACAAAAATGTAGACTGAAGATTTCTGATGAGCCTGTTTTGCATGATTTGCTGTTTATTGCTGCTGAAAATGATTCATTATTATCATGTTTTGGGCTGTGCTAATCGGTCAGACTGGAAAAACATATATTTAGAGTATTACAGACTGACAAAAGTGATAAGAAATCAATCAGATGAGAGAAGCTGTTGTGGCCAAACTGAAGCAGGACTTCAAAAGCAAGAATCTTGACAACATTCATGTTTGTACTTATCATTTCCATTCAAATGGATGAAATATTAGTCCAATATCTTTATTAATTTTGCTCATACGTGTGTTTTACCACCCATTACATTCAGTCTGTTGAAATATTGCACCTTTTTCTGCTTTCAGAGTCTTTCTCTATGTGTTTAAGCAGTTGTTTCTGTGGTTCAGACAGCAGAAATAGACAGAACAGTGTGTATCCAGTTATATATTAACTGTGGAACGCATACCATTGTTTACAACTGATAATCGCAAATATGGCCGCCTAGACCAGCTAGGATAACTGACCAAAGCTTGGCGCAAGTATAAACCCTAAACACTATATGCAGTGTTGTGTGATTTGGAGCGATTATAGCATGATTTTGTCAAACTTCAGCTCACTCTCTGCTCCATTTCCAGCGCTGTCATCATATCAGATCAGGATGAAATGCTGCGGCGGTGAAAAGGGATTAGTCTTTCTGAAAGCCGATAGTGCTGCTTTACTGCACACTTTAAATGGATTATGATCCACATGGGATAAAGTGTGGGACAATATTAGGGCAGATAAACAAATGCTTACATTGGGCTTTTCCTGAGATTAATGGATGAAGGAAAGTTGACAACAGCTTTAAACAGACACGCGGATCAATAATGATATCCGATTTACTATTAATTCCAGAGGATGTTGATCAATTTGACATTGAGATAGTTTGGAAATGTCTCACATGAAAAAATACTATTGTCATTTAAAGTGAATACTGTAGTGGTTTTGAACCCATCTGTGTAATTTGTTAAGATGAATCTGCAGTTGCTATAGCAACACAACAATTATAGTAATTAATCTGTTGTAATGGTTCTATAGTTGCTATAGTAACAAAACATCTATAGTGATTAATCTGTTGTGGGAATTCCATAGTTGCTATGGTAACAACAACTATAGTAATTAATGTGTTGTGATTCCTTAGTTGCTATGGTAACACAAATATAGTAATTAATCTGCTGTTTTGATTCTGCAGTTGCTATGGCAACACAACAGCTATAGTAATTATTCTGCTGTGGTGATTCTAAAGTTGTTATGGTAACACAACAACTATGGTAATTAGGTTGTTGTGGGGATCCGGCTGTTGCTATGGTAACAACAACTATAGTAATTAAGCTGTTGTGGGGATCCAGCTGTTTTAGTGTTTTAGTGGTTCTATAGTTGCTACAGTAACACCTTAACTATAGTAATAAATCTGTTGGGTTGATTCCATAGTTGCTATGGTAACAACAACTATAGTAATTAATCGGCTGTGGTGGTTCTACAGTTGCTATGGTAACACAACAACTATAGTAATTAATCTGTTGTGATTCTCTAGTTGCTATGGCAACACAACAACTAAAGTAATCTGTTGTGGTGATTATAACATCACTATGGTAACAACAACTATAGTAATTAATTGGCTGTGGGTATTTTGCAGTTGCTGTGGTAACAACAACTATAGTTACTGATCTGTTGTGGTGATTCTACAGTTGCTATGGTAACACATTAACTATAGTGATAAAGCTGTTGTGGGGATCCGGCTCTTGCTATGGTAACAACAACTATAGTAATTAAGCTGTTGTGGGGATCAGGCTGTTGCTATGGTAATAACAACTATAGTTATCTGTTTTAGTGGTTCTACAGTTGCTACAGTAACACTTCAACTATAGTAATTAATCTGTAGTGATTCTATAGTTGCTATGGTAACACAACAACTATAGTAATTAATTTGTTGTGATTCTCTAGTTGCTATGGTAACAACAACTAAAGTAATTAATCTGTTGTGGTGATTCTAAGGTTACTATGGTAACAACAACTATAGTAATTTATTGGCTGTGGGGATTTTGCAGTTGCTATGGTAATACAACAACTATAGGAACTGATCTGTTGTTGCAATTCTACAGTTGCTAGGGTAACACATCAACTATAGGAATTAATGTGTTGTGGTGATTCTAAGGTTACTATGGTAACAACCACTATAGTAATCTGTTTTAGTGGTTCTACAGTTGCTACAGTAACACTTCAACTACAGTTATTAATCTGTTGTGATTCTCTAGCTGCTATGGTAACAATTACTATAGTATTTAATCTATTGTGGTGATTTTACAGTTGCTATGGTAACACAACATCTATAGTAATTAATATGTTGTGGATATTTTATAGTTGCTATGGTAACATAACAACTATAGTAATTAATCTATTGTGGGGATTCTTCAGTTGCTATGGTAACACAACAAATATAGTAATTAATCTGTTGTGGGGATTCTACAGTTGCTATGGTAACAACAACTATAGTAATTTATCTGTTGTAGTGATTGTACAGTCACTATGGTAACACAACAACTATAGTGATATAAACAAATGACCCAATATGTTTTCTATAATTACAGGCGGGGCTTAATTTGTGCTGGAACATGTCAGATCCAGATCCGGTACCTCTGAAATCTGATCCGGCACCATATTTTACCGATCACCTCCTCAACCGGCTTCCTCCCAATTCCGATGTTAACTTTCACTTTCTTCCGCGACTCCCCAACCCTCTTCATTTTCGTCCACGACAAACAAACCCCCCATCTCCACTTTCATGCGCGACACCTCTCCATCCTCAGGTAACATGCCGGATCCGTTACCCCGATTTGTTGCGGGAACTCTCAATTCACAAATTAAGCACTGATTATAGGGTTTATTATATTACAATAAACCACAGTTTATTGTATTAAAACATGTGTTTTGTATATGTTTTTTTGCGATTTTTGGCAATTTCAAATGTCTATATAAGTTGTTGTTGATTTGATTCTTTCTGTTTTGATGTTTTGATTAGTTATTTTAATAGATACATTTAAACTATTTAAAAATGGCCAGCTGACATAAAATAAAAAGTACATTTAAAAATATAAAAACTTATTTTTATATATTTAAAAAGGCAGAAAGAATATATATATATATATATATATATATATATATATATATATATATATATATATATATATATATATATAATTTATAAATGTTTTAGTTAATATTTATATAAAAACATTTTAGTACATTTTAAACATGTATTTCTTTTAGTAAATTGTTATATTATATTATATAATATATATCAAAATGTACATTATTGTACAATTAAGTCGTATATACATGTGACATCATGATTTCTATTTCGTTTACAAAATGATACAATGTATCGTTCACTTAACGCTTTAATAACCAAATTGTTTTCTACACTGGATGTTAGGAATGTTCAGTGATAACATTTTCAGCAACACATCCTTACCACTTTTTTTTTTCTCAACATGTCAGTCTGGATGTGGTTCTAAAAGCTTCAGCTCTGGTTTTGTTTACATGACCACAACATCCTTAAGGAAATCGATAGCTGTAAAAAGCAAAGTCCCAGTCCATTCAGATACACGTCAGGCTCTCATCCGCCCGCCATCATCGTGTGAAAGACTGCAGAAAAACAAGTAAAGCGTGCTCAAATTAGGGCTGATGATTAATTGACTAAGAAATAATTGTGATTATCTGATTAATTGGCTGTTCTGGTGTTTGATGATTAACTGTCTGATTTGGCAATGTGACAGAAATCTAATACAATCTTTACAAATGCTTAAAAATTATACTTAAAGGTGCTGTATGTAGGTTTTTGACTCTTCTAAAGCATAAAAACACCATAGTATGTGTGCTGATATTTCAGAAACATGGTTAGTGAACATTCTTGCTTATGTGAGAAACTATGCTGTAGTCAGATATTCTGGTTTGAACATGTGTGTTACACGCCGGATTGGCTGTCTTTGTTTTGGTCATTTAACCCGCCCAATGCCAGTTTAGCCAATTATATTTCAGCACCCGAGTTGCCTTGCTGGAAAACAGCGTATTTGAGTCATTCAGTCAGGAAGGCTCTCAAAGTATATGTCCAGGACCAAAATATGACCTGCGGTGGACAGAAGCAGACTCCAAAATGAGATGCAGATTCAGAGGTTATTAATTGGCAAATAATAAATATTCCCTGTTTAAACATTAGGTGAGCTGGTTACTGTAACACGGGGAGTGACAGAGACAACTGAGATCGAGTCCACTTGCAGGTTTATTGCGGTAGTCAGGCAAGCAATGGTCAACACGGGTGCAAACAGATGTATATAGACCAGATTCACCAATCTCGGTCCTGGAGGGCTGGTGTCCCTGCAGGGTTTAGCTCCAACGTACCTCAACACACCCGCATGGATGTTTCAAGTATACCATGTAAGAGCTTGATTAGCTTGTTCAGGTGTGTTTGATTAGGGTTGGAGCTAAAATCTGCAGGACATCGGACCCTCCTGGAACAAGTTTGGTGACCACTGATATAGACAATCCAGAATCGTAGTCAAAGTATCAGGCGAGAGGTCGGAAGGCAGGCGGCAGACAGGAACAAAAAGACAAACGAAACCAGGGTCAAAACATGGGAAAACAAGACTAGGAAAACACGTTGAACTGTCACTAACAGTAAACAAGACTCGGAAATCGAAGTGAGTGTGTGTGCTGCTTAAATAGTGTGTGTAATCAGTCTTTGACAATCCTCAGGTGGTGCGAGTATAATCAGTCAGAATGAGGAAGCATGTGTGTGTGAGCGAAGTGCATGGCTGCGTCGGAAACCGCATAGTTCCATACTATACAGTACGCTAAAATCAGAATGCGAGCCGAGTAGTATGTTCGAATTCATAGAGTTCGAAAAACAGTATGCGAGAAGTACCTGGATGACTTACTACTTCCGGCGAGATTCTGAAGTGCGCATCCCATGCATGCTGCGCTATCCCATGATGACCCGCGGGCGAATTCATGAATGGACGTAAAGCGACGCAACTGACGCAGGTAGGTCCCGTGACCATGACAAAATGGCGGATGTGGTACGTCCGAATCCCATTCATACTTATCACATTCATAATGTATAGAACGTACTTTTCTAACGGCCGAGTAGTACGTTTAAATTCAAACACAGTACCTACTGAGTAGTAGGCGGTTTCGGACGCAGCCCAGGTGTGAAAATGTAGTCCAGAAATGGCGGATTTGTAGTCCATAGTGATTATGAGTGAGATCCAGCGATCTTAGAAGTTACGATTGCTGGTGATCGTGACAGTTACATTGTAACCCCGTGTCCTAACAACACGTTACGTGACCAGATTTGCAGTGATAAGTAGTTTGGCTGTTTGCACTAGACGAAACATGACACAGAATAGTGCACTCACTGCACTCCAGCGAAATGGTTAGGATTAAAATCTAAGTAATACATATTAAACCTCTTTAACATTATTAAATGTAGATGCTGAATCACTGATTTGAGTTGGTTTGCAACAGCTCTGAAGTTAAATCTCAGATGGTTTATTTAATTTTCCAGATCTGAGATCTGCTGCTGCTTTCAGTAGTATAGCAATAAATGTCATGTAAAATGGCGTTCAGACTCACATTATTAGCATTTAACACTGAATAAAGCACATGAGGTGTACCTGAAGTCATCATTGTTCACCTATGAGAGAAGCTGTTTCTAAAAATATCTATTTCAGGTGTTGGTTAGAACAAAACCTTATTTTATCATGGAAAATATTGGAGAGATAATCCTGACTGGCTGCATCACCACCTGGTATGGAAACAGCACCAGCAGCAATCGCAAAGGCCTACATAGGATTGTGCGAATTGCTGGACGTGTAGTAGGAGGTGAGCTTCCCTCCCTCCAGGACATCTACACCAGGCAGGGCATGAGAAAAGCCAAGAGAATCATTATCGATTCCAGCCACCCAAGCCATAGACTTTTATCTCTGCTACCCTCAGGCAAACGGTTCTGCAGCATCCGGACACGCACCAGCCGACTGAAGGAAAGCTTCTTCCCTCAGACTATCAGGCTGATGAACACTTAACACACCTCACACAGACTCTTCCACACCCGTCACTGCACCCCTGCATGCACTGAATTAACCAATCTGTGCAACTGTGTGGACACCTATTCATTGTACTAATCGCTGTCAACACTGCCAATTTTACATTGTCCTGTTTTTTAGGAGTATGCTGTTGTATTTGCACTGTCTGTATTTTGCACTGTCTGGAGCCAGCACCCAAGCTTTTCACTCATAATAGCACACGTGCCGCTGATGATGTGACAATAAAAGTGATTTAATTTTGATTTGATTTGAATTATTCCTTCTATCGCGTGCTGTTGCTTTTAGTTTGAAATCGGTTCAGATCATCCTTAAATCAGGGTTTAGGCTTGATAGTCAGGCACACTCATGTCAATCTGGCAACGTGGACTAACTTGGACTCATCAGAGGAGGAGCCGAGTGAAAATGTGTTTTAAGAAGTGCAATGCCGAATTCAACCACTGGGTGTCAAACTTACATACTGCACCTTTAATGCTGTTATTTTTTAAGATGGAAATTATCCACAGTTTTCCGGTGAGTGTTGGTGTAAGGGTAGGGTAAAGAACAGTAAAATAAGAGTTTTCTACTGTATAAAATTAAGAAATTAATCATCAAAACCAATATGTGTTTGTGTGTGTGTGTGTGTGTGTGAATGTGTGTTTGTGTGTGTGAGAGAGAGTGTGTGAGTGAATGTGTGTATGTGATTTTGTGTATGTTTCTCTTTCTCTCTCTGTGAGTGTTTATACGAGTGTATGAACGAAAAAGTGTGTGGGTGTGTGTGTGTATGCGAGTGAAAGGGTGTGTGTGTTATTAGCAGTCCGTCAGTATGATGGCAGCTCAGCTGTTTTCAACTTAATGCACATTGAACCTAAAGGCAGGAGCCAGCGGCCTTCAGTGTCTCTCTCTATCATCTAAAGGCCAACGCAACATGAGTGTAAACACATACACACGCACACACACATACATATAAATATACACACACACACACACACACACACACACACACACACACACACACACGCGCACACACACACACACACATATAAACACACACATAAATACACGTATATACAAACAAACATATATACACAAATATATAAACACACACAAATACAAATAACCATATATACACACATACATATATACAAACACACATACACATACACACACATATACAAATACACATATATACTCACACATATACAAACACACACATATATATTCAAATACACATATACACGCATACATATATACATACAAACACACACATATTTACACAAATACATACACTTAAACACATATAAATATATACACACACACACACATACAAATACACAATATATATATATATATATAACAATATAAACACACATATACAAACACAAATATACACACACACACACACACACACACACACACACACATATACAAACACACATACACACATATATACACAAATATATATATACACAAACACACACATATACAAACACATATACACACCCACACATATACAAACACAAACACACACACACACACACCCACACATCTACAACACACATATACACATATATACACAAATATATATATATATATATATATATATATATATATATATATATATATATATATATACACAAACACACACATATACAAACACACACACACCCACACATCTACAAACACACATATACACATATATACACAAATATATATATACACAAACACACACATATACAAACACACATACACACCCACACATATACAAACACACACACACACACCCACACATCTACAAACACACACACACACACACACACACACACACACACACACACACACACACACACACACACACACACACACACACACACACACACACACACACACACACACACACACACACACACACACACACACACAAATATAAATATATAATATTGTGTATATATACACACTCACACACACACACACACACACAGCCGATAGCAGTGCTCTCAAGCTCAAAATAGCCCTGGATATCCAGCAAAAGAAGATGTGCATGTCAGAGACAGTGTTTCTCTGTGCTGACACTGGATTGTGTTGGTAATGCAATAATGACTGGAGTATAAGCTGAGCGGATGTTTAGCTAGAAAATAAGCTTTCATAATATGGTATTTTATTATTATAGTTATTATTAGTGTAGTATTTCACATTTCACTTACAGATGCTCTTGTTGTTGTTGCTGCTGCATGGTTTTGTTAAATCCGTGACATGATTTATTCAGATGTCACCATTTGTTTTTGTCTATGTAATGCAATAAAGCAAAAACATTCATCCATTCAATTTCCTTCGGCTTAGTTCCTTTATTTATCGGGGGACACCACAGCGGAATGAACCGCCAACTTATCAAGAATATGTTTTACTCAGTAGATGCCCTTCCAGCTGGAACCCAGTACTGGGAAACACTCATACACACACACACACACTACGGCCAATTTAGTTCATCAATTCCCCTATAGCATATGTGTTTGGACTGTCAACACGCTAACACTGGGAGAACATGCAAACTCCACATGGAAAAACCAACTAACCCAGCCGCGACTTGAACCATTGAACCAGCGGATGGCCTTCTAGCTGCAACCCACATTCACACACACACTACGGACAATTTAGCCAACCCAATTCACCTGTACCGCATATCTTTGGACTGCGGAGGAAACCGGAGCACCCGGAGGAAACCCACGCGAATGCAGGGAGAACATGCAAACTCCACACAGAAACACCAACTGAGCCGAGGCTCGAACCAGCGACCTTCTTGCTGTGAGGTGACAGCACTACCTACTGCGCCACTGCCTCACCCGTTATTAAAATATGAGATTCATAATTAGGCTTAATCAAATTTCGCACAAATTGAACACATTAATAAAATAAAAATGTAATTTAGAGCTTTTTTTTTTTGCATAAAAATCTGAAAAAAACTAATTAAAAGTTTGATTTAGAAACTTTAAAATGATTAATAAATAATTAATTGAACGCGGCACGGTGGCTCAGTGGTTAGTACTGTGGCCTCACAGCAAGCAGGTCGCTGGTTCGAGTCTCGGCTCTGTCAGTTGGCATTTCTGTGTGGAGTTTGCATGTTCTCCCACGTGTTGGTGCGAGTTTGCTCCGGTTGCTCCGGTTTCCCCCACAGTCCAAACACATGCGCTATAGGGGAATTGATGAACTAACTTGAACAGCGTATGAGTGTGTAAACGAGTGTGTATGGGTGATTTCCAGTACTGGGTTGTGGCTGGAAGGGTATCAGCTGTGTAAAACATATGTTGGAATAGTTGGCGGTTCATTCCGCTGTGGCAACCCCTGATAAATAAGAGACTAAGCCGAAAGAAAATGAATGAATGAATAATTAGTTGCTTCACTGATTTCTTAGCTGTTCTATAGTTATAATATTCGTATCGTGTTATGCCGGTTCACACCGGGACACTTTTTGCTCGCATTTTCTGATGATGTTTAACGCCTTGTGACTAATTAAAGGGCAGCAATGTGATCGTGCATACCAACGAGCAAAATACCAGACGTAAAAGCGTCATTTTTAAAGAAACGCCTCATGCTCAGCACTTTTATTCACGTGCACGGAGCTGCTGAAGTGACAGTAAACAGCACTTGGAGGCGCTTAAGCTACTTGAACCCTCCATGCTTGTTTAAATCGCCAGTAACTTCAACAACAAGCGTGTCAACTGGTAACATCTAGATTGAATACGCGCCAGCCAGAAGAGCTATATGCACATCAAAATAGCAGCATTTTTATGACACTGTATAACAATAATTAACATTTTTTACGTTACTGTGACTGTTGGGTTTAGTACGGTGGACGGGAAGTGCAAAACAACATTACAAATGAAACACTTTTACAAAGCTCGAGACAAATTTACATTTAGAAAAACATTTTTACCTATCATCAGACACAATTACATAGCAAAAACAACTTTACCAAGGACGAAACTAATTTACAATTTAGAAAAAAATGAACAAGACGCAAAACACTTTAACAAGTCCCGAAACAAATGTACAATTACAGATTCCTTACGGAAAGAGAAAGGACCACACACCAGAAGTGACATGAAAAAAGAGGTCTGATGGATTTAGAGGGTTTTGCATCTGAACTCTCATATTTATACATTTGAAGTCTTAATTACTAGTCCCCCTGAATTATTTTTCCTCCCAATTTCTGTTTAACAGAGAGAAGATTATTTCAACACATTTCTAAACATAGAAGTGTTAATAACTCATCTCTAATAACTGATTTATTTTATTTTTGCCATGATGACAGTAAATATTATTAGACTAGATATTCTTCAAGACACTTCTATACAGCTTAAAGTGACTTTTAAAGGCTTAACTAGGCTAATTAGGGTAACTAGGCAGGTTAGGGTAATTAGGCAAGTTATTGTATAATAATGGTTTGTTCTGTAGACTATCAAAAATATAGCTTACAGGGGCTAATAATTTTGACCTTAAAATGGTGTTTAAAAGATTAAAAACTGCTTTTATTCCAGCCGAAATGAAACAAGTAAGACTTTCTCCAGAAGAAAAAATATTATCAGACATACTGTGAACATTTCCTTGCTCTGTTAAATATTATTTGGAAAAAAAAGAAATCAAAGGGGGGATAATAATTCTGACTTCAACTGTATATAAAACTTAAATAAAGTAATAATAAAAAAAGAAAAGTGTTTTATTAATTTATTAAGTGCATTTTTAATGCAATTAGAAAGATTTTTTTCAATGTATTTCTAAGTGAAGTTTATTCATAAACTAATTTTGAGAGGATAACGTGGTTATGATTCATCACGGCCGGTACCGTATTTGCTAATCACTAATCTTCCAATCACATGAGACCTAAGCTACTATAAATAACCTCAGTTTTCAGTTCACTTTATCTTTGTTTTGTGAGAAACCCCCCTCCTCCCCTATTCTCCTCCTTTACCTCTGATTGGGCGGCACGGCGGCCCAGCGATTATCACTGCGAGGCCCACAGCAAGAACACTGCCGGCCCTGGTCCCTTAGGTGTTTCTGTGAGGAGTTTGTATGTTCTCCCCGTGGGTTTTCCCCTGGTTCTCCGGTTTCCTCCCACCATCCAAAGACATTCAACACGTATAACAATCAAGCATTTGTCTAACCTCTGTGTTTCCCTTAGCTACCGCAGTCGGGGAGTTCTGAGATCCACCGATCTCAGGCTCCCCTCTTGCTCTGCCAACGGGAGGAAGCCCCAGGCTCGAGGATCCCTTGAGCTCGGGGCTCTCTCCCAGGACAGCATGCCAAACAAGCGTTTATAAATTATCAGCTAAGTGTGAACTCTTGAAACATTATAGTTTTAATAACTAATTTCTGATAACGGATTTGTTTTCTCTTAATGACAGCACATAATGTTTGACTATATATTCATCAAGACACTAGTATTCAGCTTAAAGTGACATTTAAAGGCTTAACTAGGTTAATTAGGGTAAAGCTAGGGTAATTAGGCAAGTTGTCAGAGAGACAAACTCCGTGATTCCCTCCTCTGACCAGCAGAGGGCACCCTCACCTCATTATTAACTCTTTCATTGTTCCCTCTCCACTACATTTCCCATCTACGATATCACTCCGCCATCTATTTAAGCAGACTGGTTTGTCTCACTCTTTGCGAAGTCTTAGCTGCGTCCCAAATCGCATACTTATGCACTATTATACACCACTGTGTAGTATAAGTAGTGTAAGTAGTGTGTTCACACTGAAAACTCTAATAAGTGCACTTTAATTACCCGGATGATCTCTCATTCAGCCGGTAAAATGAAGTGTGTAATGACGGACACATTACACACTCAATGACCGCAAGTTTGCTCACGTAGCGGAAGGGGCGGAGCTATCAGGCGCACATGTTGAAAAACTTTATTTTGGATTGTGAAAGCAAAATTCTCCAATGAGAGTGATTATAGCGCCTCCTGATGGTGAATGCGGTTATACTCACGGCAGGTATTATTTGATAGTTTGGTCATTCATTCTCTAATTTGGCGACCGTCAAACGTCATCAGGGAAACGGTTTAAATGTCCGCCTGGTAAAATAACATTAGTGCTCCATTTGGGACGACACTACATACACATACTATGCTGCTTAGTTTGTAAGTGCATAAGTACATAGTGCATGAGTGCATAGTGTATAGTGTGCCATTTGAGACGCAGCTAACGACTGCAGCTTTGCTCACGTCGAGGAAGGGGCGGAGCTATCAGGCGCACATGTTGGATAACTTTATTTATTTTGATTGGTGAAAGCAAAGTTCTCCAATGAGAGTGATTATAGCGCCTCCCGATGGTGAATGCGGTTATACTCACAGCAGGTACTATTTGATAGTTTGGTCATTAATTTCTCTAATTTGGCGACCGTCAAACGTCATCAGGGAAACGGTTTAAATGTCCGCTTGGTAAAATAACATTAGTGCTCCATTTGGGACGACACTACAGTCATATACTATGCTGTTGAGTGTGTAAGTACATAGTGCATGAGTTTATAGTGTATAGTGTGCCATTTGAGACGCAGCTCTTGTTTGCATCTCGTTAACATTTCTGAGCGTTTATATCCTGTTTGGATTTTCCTGTTGTGACCCTGCCTTCCTACCGTTTACCATTGTTTGCTGCCAGCCCTGACCATTTGCCTGTTGATGACCATGCTTCTGTTCACAAAATAAAGCTTGCAAGATGGATCCCAATCCTTGTGACTAATCATTTCACAAGTCATTGTACAACAGTGGTTTGTTCTGGAGACAATCCAAAACTAAAATTGCTTTAGGGGGCTGATAATATTGACCTTAAAAGGCTTAAAAAATTAAAAACTGCTTTTATTCTAGCCGAAATTAAACAAATAA
Source organism: Danio rerio (assembly GCF_052040795.2). NCBI lineage: Eukaryota > Metazoa > Chordata > Actinopteri > Cypriniformes > Danionidae > Danio > Danio rerio. The sequence continues at coordinate 3,232,778 of NC_141037.1, forward strand.
GACGTTCTGCAGAAGAAAAAAATATTATAGGAAATACTGTGAAAATTTCCTGAATCTGTTAAACATCATTTGGGAAATGTTTGATAAAGAAGAGTATGATTGTGACTTCAGCTGTAATGCATATACTACAATGTTGTGCATATGTGTGTGTTTCGCAGGTCTCGGCTGTAACATCTGACAATGTTTCGGAAAAAGAAGAAGAAGAGGCCTGAGATTTCAGCACCGAAGAACTTTGAGCATCGAGTTCATACGTCATTTGATGCAAAGCGTGGAGTTTTCGTCGGCCTTCCAACACAATGGCAGAGTTTAATAGAAAACCTGCGGAGACCCAAACCCATGGTGGATCCTTCCAGAATAACACCGGTGGAGCTCAAACCAAAGAAGGTCAGAATCACAACAAGCCTTTCCCTTTTTAAAGGGGACCTATTATGATCCTTTTTACTAGATGTAAAATGCGTCTCTGATGTCCCTAGAGCAGTGGTTCTCAAACTTTTTTCGCCAAGTACCACCTCAGAAAAAAATAGTCTCTCCAAGTACCACCATAACGACCAGTATTAAAATACAGTAGTGTAGTAGGCCTAATTAAGCAGCTAAAGCTCTGGACAATTTAGAAATGAGGCAGATTAATTTCTATTATTATGAATATTTATTATTGTTAGCAACTTTAAACATAATAAATAGCTTGAACATTAACACTGCCCTGTGCTTACAGGTAAAAAAAATCTTTAAATTAAAATGTGCTTCTAAAAGTTAATTACAAATGGTCTTAAAAAGAAAAAAGAAAATTGCTGTACTGAAATGTAAAGTATAAACATATAGCAGCCTCGGACCTCATAAATATAGGCTATTTGTGATCTTATTCATATATAAAATGTTTTTGAAAAGTTTTGTAATAGATGTTGCACATATTTTTAAGGTATTTGTTTGTATTTGAAATCTAAACATTAACTTTAAATGTATGATTTGGATTTACATATTTAATTTAGAAATCAGATCTGCTTACTGCAAGTTATAGGCTTTGTGTGTCACAAAAGCAGGTGATTAAACTATACCTGTCAACATTGGGACATAAAAATACAGGATAAGCCCCCAACAACTGTTACAAATATGGGGAGGAGACTAGCTTTAAATGATGGAATACAAAACAAACATTAGAAAATTTAAAATAAAATTAAAAGTTTAGCCTATTAAAATCAATTTACTGATCACATTGGTGTTATTGTATGTGTCAGAGTTAAAAGTGTGTTCATTTTTTTTACTTGAATTATTCAGCAATTCTTCTGCGTACCACTAGAAGGAAGCCTGTGTACCACTAGTGGTACACGTACCACAGTTTGAGAACCACTGCCCTAGAGTGTGTGTGTGTGAAGTTTCAGCTTAAAATACTATACAGATAATGCGTTCTAAGGCCTCGTCTACATTAGTGCGTTTTAGTTTTAAACGGCGTTTTAGATCAAAAACGATCCACGTCCACACTAGTGTTTCACCTGGCATCTCTGAACATATCTCCGTCCACACTACGCCACCAAAAACGCATATCAAGTGACCATTCACACACTCTGGGCATGCGTGTTCTAGTATAAACAGGAAGCCTGCGTCTCGCTCGACATTTGGTTATTGTTAGTCAACAAACGCCGGTTGAACAATGAATGCAATGGCAAAGAAAGCAAGAGAGGTATTTTTGTGGACAGATGACGAGGTCGAGTTACTAATCGTAACAAATGAATAACTGCACAATGGTGCCTAAAACAGACAATAGTGCAAACAACGCTCCCATTTCTGTGCCCTTGTTGTTGTTTACAGTACTTTCTTCCGGTAGCGTTAAAGCCATGTGTTATAGTCATGTGATAGGGGCTTGACGAATAAGGGAAGAATACGCAATGACACAAAAGCCCCAATCAGGTAGCGAATCTCAGCAGCCCCGCCTTCGTTTTCAGATGTCTTCATTTTTCCCCATCCACATTGAGACGAAGCAGCAGCGTTTCAGAATGAAAACGGCTAATCCAGCATTTCCGAAACGCTCCATTTTCGGGGCTCGAAAACTCCGGCGTAGTGTGGACTTATGGCGTAACCGTAGCAAAACTTATGCGTTTTTAAACTAAAACGCTTTAGTGAAAAGTGGCCTAACTCTCTGAAACTGACCCTTTTAGGCTTTGATCCTAATTGTTTGGTGTTTTGGTGACTGTCGCTTTAAATTCAAATGAGATTGTGCTCTTTTTCAGGAGGGCGGAGCTACAAATGCCTGTGTTTCAGTATAGTGGCAGATGTAAAACAGGACTAGTGTTGTCAGTTTGAGTCAGGTCTGCATGCTGTCATGTTGTGTTTACACCAGATACAGATGAAGCAGAAAGTGTGAGTGATTTGCATGTTAAGTCAATGCAAAGACGCGAATAGACATCAAGCGGCGTGATACAAGTAAACAATGCAGCCCGAATGACGGGATTCGCGCAAATGAAGTGCAAATTGTGCAGTAAAATCGCTCATGTTGGAAAATCTAAACTTCAGCAGATATTTGTGCCACATTAACCAATCTGGAGCTTGCTCTAGTATGGGAGTGATTATGACGTAGCTCCTGTTGTTGGCGTCTCGAGAGGAAAATCTGGACAACAGCTCATCAAAATGGGCTCGGCTCAGTCTGAAGCACCGCTGAAATCCTCCATCATCTAGAAATGTATTCTCTAGGAGCTGATGAACTTACAGAGCTGCTGCACCATGCTGAACACATCTATAGTGTTTTTCAGCCTTCCTAAAGCACATAAACACAGCTACTCTCTCAAAAAAATCCATGTTGAAATCATGTCGCGTTTTCAGTGTCGGGCTAGTAGCTCGCATCGCGTCACGCAAACCCTGCCCCAGAACTTCCCCCGAATCAAACGTCACACAACCAGCCCACTACAGCAGGAATCAGGCAGATAAAGCACACCATCGCATCATCACGAAACTATTAAAATAAAGACAACCGAAACAAACAAATAACACGTTACTGTACAGCATAACATGATATGTCTATATGCACAGGCCTGTGTGTTTCCATTCATCATATTTGTTTACTCGCTGACTGACTATTGGCATGGTGCATCGTGTGGTCTCGTCACTAACGGAGGGACCCAGCGCATTGAGCGCACCATCCATAATATAAAACCACAGAAATTATCCGCTAATAACTCGGTATGAAATGTATTTTATAACATCCTCATTTAGACAAACGCAGTCAAACATTCAGCCCAAATGCTCCGGAGAGACCTGAAACATATACATTTTCCCATATAGGCTAGATGACACTTAGACAATATATGACAATAGGTGATTTCCCTTTATTTAAGGATGTTGCATATTATTCGGTTATCCTAAGTAAAGAAAACAGCAAGTTTTTCTGCACATAAGAGCAAGTAATAAAATATAGCCTATATTTCGTTGCGCTCAGCAGCTAAGCTCTATATTTAAAATGTCATTTTTACATCTGACCACGTCATATAAAAACATAAACACTTGTTTGAGGACACAGAACACATTTTGTGTTTGCAGTTTTCCCCGATGTGTTTGTAAAGCGGCGCTGCGCAAGACTGGGAGACAGAAGAGAAGGTTTCTGCTTTTACTTATCCAAAAAATGCTCTCTTTGCACGGTTTGATTAATATCTGTCACCGACTCGGTCCCAGTCATTCCCCTCGCTGGCCAGCAGAGGCCGCCATCTCCGGACTTCTAGCATTACATCATCCACATACGCTGATTGTGCATACACCTGTTCTGAATCAAGCTAACGACCCACGTACCCTTTATAAGCCAGTTCCAAACACTCAGTCAGTGCGAAGTCTTGTTTAGCCCCGGCCAGCATTTCTGAGCGTTATTCCCTGCGTGATTCTTCGTGCATTACTCCAGCCTGTTTCTGACTCTGCTTCGCCTTCTGCCTGCCCACGACCCACGCCTGATTTACGGACTCTGATACTCTCTGCCTGCCCACGACCCACGCTTGATACACGGACTCTGATACTCGATGCCAGCCCACGACCCACGCCTGATACACGGACTCTGATACTCGCAGCCTGCCCTCGACCAATGCCTGGTAAACCCCTCTGTGTCCGTTCATCGCCAGTCTTGATACTTCACAGACTTCTGTAGATGTGTGTTTGCACTTTAGTGCATATTGTGTGTTTGAGTGGAAGCTTGACTAATAAATACTGCATAATGGATCCCTCCGTGTCAGTCTCCTCGTTACAATATCATCGTATCCAAAAACTTTATAAATAATATTTTAAACCTCCGCTGGTGTTTATTGTTTTTAGAAAATATCTTAAACCTTTTTTCCAGAGAGGCATTTGTAAAATGAAAGTTGTATAATGCTTTAAAACGGTTTAATTTATGTATTGTGTATATACCTACTTTGTTATAGCTTTTGTTTGTTTTATATTGGCTTATTTATTTAATGCGATTTTTATTTTATTTTTTTTATTTATATTTATATATATATATATATATATATATATATATATATATATATATATATATATATATATATATATATATATATATATATATATATATATATATATATATATATATATATATATATATATATATATATATATATATATATATTTATATATATATATATATATTTATTTATTTATATATATTTATATATATATATATATATATATATATATATATATATATATATATATATATATATATATATATATATATATCCGATATTTGTAATTCTTTAAATGATTTTAATATATAGGTTCGGCTATTTTATTGAGATATGACACTATTGTTTTGAGCCTACAAAAGTGGACATGCCATCTGTAAAGTTTTATGTCTTTCTGGTGTGTTTATATTTTGTATTATCTCCAAAATAAAAAAAAAAAAGAAAGAAGCCGCTCACGGCATCAACAGAGCTGAAGCAAGCGCTCTTTCACCTGGTCTCACATACAGGCATGAAACGTGCACGTACATACATGTGTCACGCACAAACACACCTTTTAAACTTGACAAACTCTTGACAACCTTTACTGGCGGCTGTCTTTCATATGGTGTAAAGGTTATTGAAACATCAAGGAGGATGCAGCAAAGAAAAGTCACTTATAAATTAAAACTTTATTATTTTATGCAAGCCTTACATTTAAAAGGAAAACATAAGGGCGATCATAAGCAAAAAGACCCCAGCCTATAAAGCTAGATGTTTTCTTTCCCTTATTTATTTGTTTGCCTCGTACTCTTGTGCGATCGGAAAACTAGTGTAATGAAGGCATGCCATCGTTACCAGACTCGGGCAAAGTCCGCCTCTCCTTTTTCTCCGCCCAAAGCCCCAGCTGGCCTTTTTTGGCCCCAGGTATTCAGCGGGCCAAAAAACGCCAGCCCCTGGCCCCGAGAAAGCCCCACTTTGGCCCGATCAGGCCCCGGAAGTGACAGTGGAAACGTGACTGGCCTTGGCTCGCTTCACGCATCTGTCAGTCTATATCGCTCCTGTCGCTTTTTCATTTGTGCTTCATCTAAAACTCCACATCTATAATCCTCTTAGTCTATGCTGACATTATCTTCAGCAGCTCAAACACTCTAATGGCTAATGGACAGACGGCTGCTTCTCACTCAGGGCTGCTGTTTATGCTAATGAGACAGAGATGGGCGCTAGTGGGCGGGGCTTTCCCCTTTTGATGACACGTACAAATGGAGAATGTCAATCAAAGTGTTTCTGCAGACTGTCAAGTCTGACTATAGAAAATAGAATTAATTGATGTTGACCATGAGAGACTGGAGATATTCACACACTGCTGACACACAACTGTGTTTAAACCTCTTATAAAAGTGATTTTAGCTAATTAATAGGTCTCCTTTAAATCCCTCAGGATGAGTCTTGAACTTAAGCATAAATCTCAGTGCAGGGTTTTTCAGAGAGTGTCTGTGTTTCCCCTGAGGGATGAAGCCGGTGCTCAGAAACGCATGTTTTCTCCTCTGTCACATCCGCTTCTTATCTATCATGAGCCTCGGTGAATGGCCTGCTGTGAACACCGATTCAGAGCGCACAATCCTCCGGGAGCGGAGATTTATTACCTCACGCTGGCAATTAATAATGATGCATGCGGCGGCCACCGAGAAAACTGCAGGCCCAAGCAGAAGAGCTCCACGTCTGAACAGATGCTCTCATTGAGAACAGACCGCACTGCTCAGTTTACCGCCGCATGCTTAAATCAAATACGTTTTGACACAACACATGTTTAATGCATCAGATTTTTTACTCCGCTGATAAAATATGATGCATGAATAATTTTAGTTAATGTTGTTTTTTTAAAGGGCCATGAAACCCCCTTGTTTCAGCAGGGTGTTTTCACACCTCTACTTTGGAAAAAGTCAGGAAAGTGGGCGTGTCCGGCTCTGTTTAGGGGGGAGTGTAGGAGGAGGGAAAGAGGGAAGGTCTGTAAAAATTTGCATAAAAATGGGAGTGTCGGTTTGGAACCGTGCTGATTTTCACAGAGACAAAACAATCACCCTGACGCCTGTTTCACACCGCAAGCGTCAGCAGCGCGTGCGCAGCGGGCATAGAGAGCAGAAGCAGCACGCAGGCTATTCTAGCTAGTTACCTATGGTTCTCTCTAATATACAAATACACTTTTTGAACTTTTCATCTGAAGACCCGCGGCAACTTCCTCCTATGCTGTTTCTTTAACCTGCAAATCTTTATTTTACAAATTTTATAGATCAAATAGTACTGTATGCTTCTCAAGAAGTGTCTACATTAAGAAGATATCATGTCATTTGTTTTTTGATTGTCAGGTTGTTGTAGGCCTAGTTATAATAATATTTATACAATATAGTTATAATGATATTTATACATGATCAAACTAGTGTTACTTTCTCAGCTTCAGTGATGTCCTGCAGCAGAATAACAGCTCGTAATTTATGCTTGTGCAGAGGATGAGACGGACAAAAGTAATTAATGCATGCCCTTCTTTTACTTATTTTCGTGTTGTCACAGTGCAAACAGCTCCCGGTAGGAATAACTCGAGTGAACATAAAACAAAGCCGATCAAAACTTTCTTCCTCTGCTTGAGCTGCAGAGCACACAGCGAGCTCACATAATCCAGCATGCATGCCGAACTACACTACCCACAATACACTTCGCTTTGTACTACAACTCCTCTACATATTCTGTCTCCTCTCTCCTGAAACACTAGCGTGCAACTTTAGCAAAACTGATACTAAAATTGTTTTACATTTGGCTTTGTAGTTCATGCCTAAATAAATGTATGTTGTTGTTTTTAATCGTTTAAGTTCATTTGATTGACTATATATAAATCAGTTGACATTATTAACGCATTTATTGGGTAAAATTGCTACTTTTTATAGTCATTCATTGTTTTTTGGTCTTTATCAATGCACTGTCACTTTAATTGAGCGTGAGCAGCGCATCAAAAATAGACCCAGCGCCGAAATATCGCTGCACTGTTTCTTCAGCGGCGCTCATGCCTCGTGCTGCGTGCGGTATGAAAGCTCTAAACCAGGGGTCTCAAACTCAATTTAGCTGGGGGCCGAAGGAGGCAAAGTCTGGGTGAGGCTGGGCCGCATAAGGGATTTAACAAAAAAAAAAGTCCTCAAATGTCATTATTAACAGTTTTAATTATTTCTTCTGAACATGAAGTGTCCTGAACATTAATAGAACATTGAGTGAAGATTATGAACAGTTCTTCTGAACATGGCATCTTTTGCCTACTTCTTGCTGCCAGAGACTTGACAGCGCTTGGTGCAGATCTGCAGAGTGGATGCGCGCGTACTGAAGAGCAGTGTTATCGCGCGCGTACTGATCAGCTGTGTTATCGCGCGCGTACTGATCAGCTGTGTTGTCGCGCGCGTACTCAAGTGCGGTGTTGTCGCGTGCCTACTGAAGGGCGGTGTTATCACGCGCGTACTGATCAGCTGTGTTGTCGCGCGCGTACTCAAGAGCGGTGTTGTCGCGCACTTACTGAAGGGCGGTGTTATCACGCGCTTACTGATCAGCTGTGTTGTCGCGCGCGTACTCAAGAGCGGTGTTGTCGCGCGCCTACTGAAGAGCGGTGTTATCGCGCGCGTACTGATCAGCTGTGTTGTCGTGCGCGTACTCAAGAGCGGTGTTGTCGCGCGGCTACTGAAGAGCGGTGTTATCGCGCGCGTACTGATCAGCTGTGTTGTCGCGCGCGTACTCAAGAGCGGTGTTGTCGCGCGCCTACTGAAGGGCGGTGTTATCGCGCGCGTACTGATCAGCTGTGTTGTCGCGCGCGTACTCAAGAGCGGTGTTGTCGCGCGCGTACTCAAGAGCGGTGTTATCACGCGCGTACTGATCAGCTGTGTTGTCGCGCGCGTACTGATCAGCTGTGTTGTCAAGCGCGTACTGATCAGCTGTGTTGTCGCGCGCGTACTCAAGAGCGGTGTTGTCGCGCGCGTACTGATCAGCTGTGTTGTCGCGCGCGTACTGATCAGCTGTGTTGTCGCGCGCGTACTCAAGAGCGGTGTTGACGCGCGCCTACTGAAGGGCGGGACCGAAGGTGTGCCGCGTCGCGGGGGCACTTTTGATCATTTTGGAAGGGCACTTTCTATCCAAGACTAAAAAGGGCATGTGCACTGCCTCACCTAAAAAAAAGGCGTATATATGTATAAATAAAACACCCCCACCCCACTCCAGTCACATCAGTCTGTACCAGTCTGTATCTACCTATAATATATATAAGATGCAGGCTGTAGCTAGGTAGGTGGTAGGCTGCAGATAGGTAGCTAAGTGGCAAGCAGGGGCGGGAACAGCTTACCTTGGTTCTGGCCGGCACGAGTTCCCTCCTAACACTTCCCGCCCGTCACAGCGTCTAACAAAGGGGCGGGGTGCGTGGTGACGTCACCGGCATCCCCGCCCCTTTGTTTACACGGTGGGCGGGGAATGTCAGTGACCGCTGTGTACGGATAGAATCAGCGGAGCGGGGAGCGCTCTCTCTTCCCGCTCCGCTGATTCTGTCAGTGTACAGCGGTCGGCGCGGGCCACAAAATATTGCACTGAGGGCCGCAAATAGCCCGCGGGCCGCGAGTTTGAGACCACAGCTCTAAACTGTTAACATGGATGCCGAAAAAACACACGCTGCTCACGCCCTGCTCACGCTTGCGGTGTGAAACAGCCGTGACGCAGAGGAAAAAGACTCTCTCTCATTAGCATAAACAGCAGCCCTGAGTGAGAAGCAGCCGTCTGTCCGTTAACCGTTAGAGTGTTTGAGCTGCTGAAGATAATGTCAGCATAGACTAAGGCCCTGTTTACACTGCCAGTTAAATATGACTCATATGTTTCTGCTCATATGTGGCAAAGATCGGTACATTCTATGACCATTTAAACACGAAAAAAACGCATGCATTCGGATATTCAGAAATGGGTTTCAGGCCTCCTTCATATGTGGAAATAAATCAGATATAAATCAGATATGTGACAACGCGACATTGATTTATCGGATTTATTGAGGCTTTCCGTTCTGTACGTCATTAAACTTGCGACAATGTGGTGCTTCTCTACAGTTTAAGGACGTAGAAGGAAGAGCGTGTGTGTTCATGTTAAAATTTCAGATCCACTGCTCCTCAATAAAGCCTGCCACAATTGGGCGAACTTTGCATATTTCGCAGAGCTAAAAGCAAGACAATTTCTTCCATCGTGGCTGGTGTGGCGCAGATGCTAGAACCCACCTTTGCACATGTGCGACGTTGTAAATTGCATGTCTAGTGTAAACACATCAGATAAGGGTCACAGTTAAAGAATGTGTAAACAGACAGGCAAACAAATCAGATATAAGCAACAAATCAGAGTTAGGCATCAAGACCCGACAGTGTAAACGGGGCCTAAGAGGATTATAGATGTGGAGTTTTAGATGAAGCACAAATGAACAGCGACAGGAGTCTCCATAGACTGACAGAAGCATGAAGCACACACACATTTTTACACGGATACCATTAGTCCTGTTTTGAATCTGCCACTATGCTGATGCACAGGCATTTGGAGCTCCGTCCTTATCTGAAAAGAGCACAATCTCATTTGAATTTATAGCGACAGTCACCAAAACACCACAAGAGCTTTGGCGTCAAAATGATGACTTGCTGGGTACTATTTTCAGACGTAATATCATTGCGCCTGTGTGTGTGTGTGTGTGTATTTTCTTTTCTGTGCGTTTGTGTGAGCTCATCTGAAACACTGAGTGATTGAGCTGGTGTCACTTGTGTCAAAGCACATGACAGCTGTCAGCAGATACTGCAGATATAAAACACACACACACACACATGCACGCACGCACTCACACACATGCACGCACGCACTCACGCACGCACACACATGCACACAGCACGCACACACACATTTCTTCACTAAAATGCTTCAATATAAGCACTGTGTGCAGCATCCTCTGTAAAGCAAAGCACAACTTTGAAAACTAAAAAGCCTATTAATAATTGATGAAGCCTGCAACTGATGTGCAATTCATGATATATGATAATATAATGTATTTTTACAATGTAATGTATGATCTACTTATATATTATTGTTACAGCGTTTTGTTTTGTAGTTATGAGTAGCTTATAATAATAATAATAATAAAAATATATAATAACAACAACAATAATAATAATAAAATAATAATGATAATAAAAATTATAATAATTATAATAATAACAGTAATAATAATAATAATAAATAGTAATAATAATAATAATAATAATAATATATATAATAGTAATAATAATAATAATATATAATAGTAATAAAAAAAATATATATATAATAGTAATAATAATAATAATAAATATATAATAATAATATTAAAATATATAATAATAATAATAATAATAACAATAATAAAAATATATAATAGTAATAATATATATATATATATATATATATATATATATATATATATATATATATATATAATGATAATAATAATAATAATAATAATAATAATAAAATATATATAATAGTAATAATAATAATAATAATAATAATAATATATAATAGTAATAATACAAAAAATATATAATAAAATACATATAATAGTAATAATAACAATATATAATAGTATATAATAATAATATATAATATATTATTGTTACAGCGTTTTGTTTTGTAGTTATGAGTAGCTTATAATAATAATAATAATAATAACAATAATAAAAATATATAATAACAACAACAATAATAATAATAAAATAATAATGATAATAAAAATTATAATAATTATAATAATAACAGTAATAATAATAATAATAATAATAATAAATAGTAATAATAATAATAATAATAATAATATATATAATAGTAATAATAATAATAATAATAATAATATATAATAGTAATACAAATATATATATAATAGTAATAATAATAATAATAATAATAAATATATAATAATAATAATAAAATATATAATAATAATAATAATAATAATAATAATAATAATAATAATAATAATAATAATAATAATAATAATAATAAAATATATAATAGCAATAATAATAATAAAAAAATTAGATACTTTTTTTCTTTAATTTCTAGAAGTAATATTTTCATTAGTGGGAAAAAATGAATCAATCAATGGATAAACGAACCAACCAACCAACCAACAAATCAATCTACCAGTCATTCCCTCATTCATTTTCTTTTCAGCTTAGTCCCTTCAGTAATCCGAGGTCGCCACAGTGGATGCCTTTACAGCAGATGCCCTTCCAGCTGTAACCCATCACTGGGAAACATTCATAAACAAACATAGCCTACCAAATTCACCTATAGCACATGTGTTTGGACTGTGGAGGAAACCCACGCCAACACGGGGAGAACATGCAAACTCCACACAGAAACGCCAACTGACTTAGCTGAGGCTCGAACAAGCGACCTTCTTGCTGTGAGGCGATCGTGCTACCCACTGCGCCACCATGCAGCCCAATCTATCAATCATTCCTTAAATATTTGTAGTAACATTTAATAAACATATAAATATTTTAATGATAAAAAATAAATAAATATTTGTGTTTATATCGTGTAATTAAAGCCAAAAGCGCATTTAAAACAAAACATTTTAACAACAAATACTAAGGAAACCAAACAAAAAACGTAAACTATTAAAATAAAAAATTATAATTAAATTGTGTAATATTACATTTACATTTAGTCATTTAGCAGACGCTTTATTTATTTATGGTACACAATATTATTAAATATTTAATAGTACATTTATAAAATATTATTAAAATGTTAAATAAATTAAATATTGTTTAAATATATAAATATTTAAAATAATATTTAATTAATGTAATATTTTATATTTTAATTATATTTTATAATATTGTTTTATAAATTAATAATAGTGTGTATTAAATAGCGTATGTAAAACAAACACAAATGGCATCATCAGTAAATAACCCATCAGCCTCTTTGCTTTCGTCTTCACAGTATTTGCCAGTACATAAATCATCAGACAGTGTTTCTCCAACACAAAATCCTCCAGAAATAGCCTTCTCAGAGAAAAGTGTGATTTTGAGTTCATCCACACTCAGGTGAATTTACAGCATCTTTAACAAGCGGCACATTTGAGTTGCTATTAAAGGTCCTGTGAAGTGCTTTGAAATGTGCATTGTCATTCGATGTTTGGCGTAATCTGAACTCAAACATGAAGAGAGGGCGGGGCATTAAGTAGCTCCTCCCCTTTATTAAAAAACAGCCAATAGCGAGTTTTTTCATCACAGCTCTGCCAGTGAGAGTGGTTTGAGCGCAAGCACATCAAATGAACAGCCAATGAGAAGAAGGTGATGAGAACCTGAAGTATGAGGTCAAATAAATACTTAATCCATTTTGGTGGATATGACAAACTGCAAACTTTGGATGTTTATATCAGGGTTGTGATGTGAATTTTGTCACAGTTTTGAAGCACAGTAGATTATAGATGTCCCTAATACTAACATACTGATACTAACATCTAGATAACTGTATTTTAATTTCACGGGACATTTAATCATGGAGTGTTTCTGCTCTTCCACAGACCATTGTGCGGGGCAGTATGATTGGCCACGGGGATTACATCTCTGCCATGTTGTCCGACATGAGCCGTCTGTCAGTCACCAGCTCCAACTCTCTGCGGAAAAGCAGCCCGTCGGCCCGCAAGAGAGCGCAGTCTTTGGGCCGGCTAGGGGAGCTGAACGAGGCAGATGGTAGGACTGTTTTATATATATATTAGGGTTGGGTGACGTTGGCCATTTTGGCATTGTACGATGTCTAATGTGAAACATCGTGATGGATGATGGCATCATCGTCGTAGGTGGGGTTGGGGGTGGTTGTTGAACATCAATTAATTCATAACAAATTAATAACAGATTAATTAATTGTAGCCTACCGTTTTTCATAAAACCCGATAAATGAAGAGAACTCAAACCAACTGAGTATTATAACACCCAATAAGTTGGGGCAACTCAATTTGAGTGAGCCGATTGCAACAAACCATTTGAGTTAAACTACTATATATGAGTACTGTGAACTTAATCTATTTCAGTTGAAGTAATGAGGTATTTATTTAACTCATTACCTTAAACACTGAGTTCAAAACTCTTTTCAAATGAGTAAAATTAACTTTCAGTCAATTTTGCAACCCAAGCTGATTCTGAAAACGTAGTCCCCCGGACGTTTCTGGAGACCGCGATTTACGTGGCCGGAGGTACATATGGCCACAATTCATTTGTGACGCCGCTCCTCTTTACGCTCGCCGGCTAAGCTGATGGCTCGCCTCCTCCATGTGGAGGGCTTTCCCGCTGCAACCAGTTTGTCTGGTTAGCTTATTGTGTTACGTCGGTGGAGCGATGCCCGGAGAAGCAGGAGGAGCCGGCAGCGTTCGACGACCGAGTTCGAGTCCGGGGAAGAGCGGATCCAGAAATCAGGTAACACAAAAAACAGAATCCAAAAAATAAAGCGAACACGTTCGTTACAGGGCAAGAATGTGGTGAAATCCGAAAACGCGGTCAAAATCAGACGAGGGCTTTTTTTTTCTGCACGGCTTTTGTAAATCGTCGCTTGGGTTTAGGGAAGAAGGAGGACGAGGAGGAAGAGGGTGGCTGGGTCTGCCGATTGGCCGGCCGCCCAGTCAAACGTTCAGTCATTCAACCAGTCGGAAAGACGGTTGCTCGACAGCAGCCTCTCGCGGACTCGCAAAAACAAAAACTGCACCAAATACGTACCTCCCGGGACGTATTTCGCGGTCTCCAGAAACGTCCGCGGGGCTACGTTTCCAGAATGAGCTTGGGTTGCAATTTTGAGTTAACTACACTCATTTCATATATCCTTTCATTCATTCAATGCATATATCTGCAGATAAAAATAATCTATAAATACAAATCCAGTATTTGTAATTAGAGTAAACTACTTTGAAAATTCTTGTAATAAGTTACTTTTCTGGATTACATTGTTACATATTGTTTACACATGGCAGTAAACAGTTACTAAGAGCTCTATTTTAACAATCTAGACGCAAAGTCCAAAGCGCAGGGCGCAAAAGCATTAAGGGCATGTCAGAATCCACTTTGCTTTTTTAAGGATGGAAAAATCTGCTCTGTTCCACGGCACATGTTCTAACAGGGTTGTGCTTATTCTCTTAATGAATTATAGGTGTGTTTTGAGAATGAACCAATCAGAGTCTCATCTCCCATATCCTTTAAGAGTCAGTTGCGTTGCACCATGGAGCATTTGCTATTTACATGACGACTTTGTAAGTGGAAAAACTGAACATTTCACTAGCGAGAAAACAGTTAAACAGAGCATCTGCAGCACGAAAATGAGAGATAAGCCTCTTCATTCTTTACTTTTACTTTCACTCTCTTTCGTGGAAAAGGAAATGTGTTGTACACACAGACATCAATTAGCCTATAAATAATTAATTTAGTTTGTTAAGCGCAAAGATTTGTTTTAAAACTATTTCTAAATTCAGTTTTAATTTCCAGCAAAAGAATACATAAACAATAATAAAGAAGTGTGCTCAAACAACGGAGTTATATCCTAAAACACATGCTGCCCCATATGGTCTGAAACCTGACAGGTGGGCAAATCTAAGCTTGTTTTTAATAAAACAAATATAAATATGCATATAATAAATAATTCTACTGCTTATAATAATGACATTATACAAAAGCAAATTGTCATAAATAAACTGAAAAAGCCCCTGAGATGAAGAAGGCATGAAGGCAGAGGTTTTTATATTGATGTAGAAAATAATATTTTTTGTTATACTTTAATTTAATAACTTTAATTCTTTTTTTATTTGTACAGATATTTGCGTATTGATCTACATCCTATGTGTATTAAGCAGTGTGTAAGCGAGGCGCACAACTAACGCACTCTGCGCTGGACAATAGACCTCCTCTCAGCTGCTCTATTGTGCAGTCTATTTAGTTCCTCAAAAAAGCAACGCGCCAGCAAAGAACCTTAACACATTTCTTATCTAGACCGAAACACCCATGAGTCCACAAAGGGGTTGCAAATGGATTTGCTAATTGAACAACATGGCGGAAAACATGAATATTATAGTCTGAAAATAGCAACACGTCATAGAAACACGTCTTGGACCTTATTGCGCTGGGTGTATGATAGGGCCCTTAGAGATAATCTAAGAATTATTTAATTATTTCAAATTATAGATCATGGTTAATCTGGATTACATAATTAGATTACAAAAATCCAGCACGTGTAATTTGAGTAAACTACTTTTTAAAATATTTGGACAGTTATTACAGTTACTTTTTTGGATTACATGATTATGTATTATTTACACAATGGCAGTAAATGGTTCACAATGACTAGCAGATAATCTAAGAGATATATATATTATGTCAGATTATTTCAGTTAATGGATCATGTGTGATCTAAATTAGCCTCATCTGTCACGGTTGTGGTGGGGAAAAGGAGCGAAGACTCAGGTGCAGCAAATAATGGGTATTTATTAATAATAAAATAAAAATATAAGGCAAAACAAAACTACCCTGAGGGAGAAAACATTAACAAAGCACACAAACTTGGCTGGGCTGGCAGGACAAGGCAAGGCAAGACTGGAGCAGGAACACAGGGGATGTGTAGACGACGAACTGGCACAGGACTGAAAACATGAGGGGATTATAAAGCAAAAGTAAATTGACAAACAGGTGAACATGACAAACTAATAATGAGTTAACAAGGAGGGTGGGACTAGACAATAGACGGGAGAGCGCATGACACAGAGAGACAACACAAGCCATGCGCTCACATAAAACAGGACAACAACATGCAGCCAATGAGAGAACTCATTAACTACGTGTTCAAGACAACACAAGCACAACACTGAAGCACGTGACCACAATGTAAACACATAGCCACGTGCTTTGACAACAGACGCAAGACACGAGCACACAATGAATGAAAACACTCACCGTGCGCTCACACGCAGCGTGCATGCTTCATCCCAGCGCCGACCAAAACCGAAACCAACTAGACTGAAACGCTGGGAATGAAACACCACGCTGCAGACAGACGAAAACACAAACATGAGTACAAGAGCGCGCGTGTCCGAGGCATGCAAAGCAGGCATCAAGCGGGAGCGCGCACTCTGCGTACACTCGACGGCGCGCGCACACAGAGACAGAAACTAGTGCTCGACCCAAGAAAACTCGAGTCGAGCACAACAGGACTAGACATGACTAGAGTCCGGATTCCGCCACCAAAACAAGAATTTACAAGACCAGAGTGGCAGAACCCTGACATCATCACCACATTAGGTGTGCATTATCGCTTAATAATTTTACAGCTTGTTGTCAATTATTACACTGCAGAAAAACTAAATGTTACAACGTCAGTTTTTACGGTAACACTTTACAATAAGGCTGCATTAGTTAATGTTTGTTAATGCATTTACTAACATGAACAAACAACAAACAATACATTTATTACTGTGTTTATTTATCTTCGTTAACATTAGCTAATGAAAATACAGTTGTTCATTGTTAGTTCATGTTAACTCAGTGCATTAACTAATGCATACATTTGGATTTTAATAATGCATTAGTGAACTACTACTTAATAAATACAATACAAGATTAGTTCATTATTAGTTATGTAGGTAAATACATTGGTCACACTTTATGTTGATGGTCCATTTGCTGAATTAAGTTACATTGCATCTACATGCCAACTAATTCTCATTAGATTATAAGTAAACAACTGTCAAAGGGTTAGTGTAAGTTGACATGTACTTGCAAAGTTTCTTATAGTCAGTTAAATGTCTGTTGAAGGAGCTGTATCAGCAGATATTAAGCAGACAGTCTACTAATACTTAAATGAAGCAACAAAATACCAAAACATTAACTAATGAAACCTTATTTTAAAGTGTGACCATATTAGTTAATGAAAATACAGTTGTTCATTGTTAGTTCATGTTAACACATATGCAACACACGTTTTGTCAATATCAGCTATGTTACTGAATGCATTAACTAATAAAACTTTATTGTAAATGTGACTTTTTTTTTTGTGGATATAATGCAGCATTAGGCGATGGGTACCAGTATGAGACTCTGGATGATCCTGAGCCGCACTGGTCTGAGCGGGCACGAAACATCCACAGCGCCAGCGGGACACCGTACATGGGGCTGAAAAAAAGCGTGACTCTACAACCCAACGGCATTTTACCCAGGGCTAAATCCACCTATGAGGTTAGCATGAGCTGTTTGGATGGCCCATTGCCACCTCATCCAGCGCTCCCGCCCCCCCCACCACCCCCATTTCCTGTCCCGGAACCACCGCGGCCTCTTTATCTAGCCGGAGACATTGGCAGCCCGACGGAGAGGCTGATGATGAGGAGAGAGTTTCCCATAATATTCACACACAACCCCAGACCCATCACCTGTTTCTACAGTCCCACACAGATGCCCATGCAGCAGCCGCATGGAGACAGTCTGACGCCAGACATGAGGAGCGCCAACAGACTGCTGGTTCATCCGCAGAACAGCCCCGGCAGACCCTTCTCATCATACGATCTCAAGGTAATCCAGTGCATGACGACATGAAGGGAATGAGAGAAGAGTCGGTTAAAGTTAATATAATCTCGGAATTGTGTTTTCAATGATTTCTTTCATGCTCAACTTGATAATAGAAAGACTTCTGTCAAAAACAAAAAACATCTTATGGGGGAAATCATAAATATGGGAAAAAGATGTAAATTCCACAATCTGAGTAAAAAAGTCCAAATTATGAGTCATAAATTCTGTAATCTGGGTAAAAAAGTCAAAATTATGAGTCATAAATTCTGTAATCTAAGAAAAAAAAAATCCAAATTATAAGATGTAAAATCAACAATCGGAGTAAAAATCCAAATTATGTGATGAAAATTCCACAATCTGAGTAAAAAAGTCTAAATTATGAGTCATAAATTCTGCAATCTGAGAAAAAAATTTCAAATTATGAGACATAAATTCTGTAATCTGAGTAAAAAATTGTAATTATGAGATGAAAATTCCACAATCTGAGTAAAAAAGTCCAAATTATGAGTCATAAATTCTGTAATCTGGGTAAAAAAGTCAAAATTATGAGTCATAAATTCTGTAATCTGAGAAAAAAAATCCAAATTATGAGTCATAAAATCAACAATCTGACTAAAAAAGTCCAAATTATGAGACATAAATTCTATAATCTGAGTAAAAAAAATCCAAATTATAAGATTTAAAATCAACAATCGGAGTAAAAATCCAAATTATATAATGAAAATTCCATAATCTGAGTAAAAAAGTCTAAATTATGAGACATAAATTCTGTAATCTGAGTAAAAAAAATTCAAATTATGAGACAAATTCTTTAATCTGAGTAAAAAATTTTAATTATGAGACATAAATTCTGTAATCTGAGTAAAAAAGTCCAAATTATGAGACATAAATTCTGTAATCTGAGTAAAAAAAATTATAAGATGTAAAATCAACAATCGGAGTAAAAATCCAAATTATGTGATGAAAATTCCACAATCTGAGTAAAAAAGTCTAAATTATGAGACATAAATTCTGTAATCTGAGTAAAAAAATTTAATTATGAGACATAAATTCTGTAATCTGAGTAAAAATTTCAAATTATGTGATGAAAATTCCACAATCTGAGTAAAAAAGTCCAAATTATGAGTCATAAAATCAACAATCTGAGAAAAAGTCTAAATTATGAGACATAAATTCTTTAATCTGAGTAAAAATGTTTAATTATGAGACATAAATTCTGTAATCTGAGTAAAAAAGTCCAAATTATGAGACATAAATTCTGTAATCTGAGTAAAAAAGTCCAAATTATGAGACATAAATTCTGTAATCTGAGTAAAAAAGTCCAAATTATGAGACATAAATTCTGTAATCTGAGTAAAAAAAATTATAAGATGTAAAATCAACAATCGGAGTAAAAATCCAAATTATGTGATGAAAATTCCACAATCTGAGTAAAAAAGTCTAAATTATGAGACATAAATTCTGTAATCTGAGTAAAAAAATTTAATTATGAGACATAAATTCTGTAATCTGAGTAAAAATTTCAAATTATGTGATGAAAATTCCACAATCTGAGTAAAAAAGTCCAAATTATGAGTCATAAATTCCACAATCTGAGAAAAAGTCTAAATTATGAGACATAAATTCTTTAATCTGAGTAAAAAATTCAAATTACGAGATGAAAATTCTACAATCTGAGTAAAAAAGTCAAAATTATGAGACATAAATTCTGTAATCTGAGTAAAAAAATTCAAATTATGAGACAAATTCTTTAATCTGAGTAAAAATGTTTAATTATGAGACATAAATTCTGTAATCTGAGTAAAAAAGTCCAAATTATGAGACATAAATTCTGTAATCTGAGTAAAATTTTTTAATTATGAGACATAAATTCTGTAATCTGAGTAAAAAAGTCCAAATTATGAGACATAAATTCTGTAATCTGAGTAAAAAAGTCCAAATTATGAGACATAAATTCTGTAATCTGAGTAAAAAAGTCCAAATTATGAGACATAAATTCTGTAATCTGAGTAAAAAAGTCCAAATTATGAGATATAAATTCTGTAATCTGAGTAAAAAAGTCCAAATTATGAGACATAAATTCTGTAATCTGAGTAAAAAAGTCCAAATTATGAGACATAAATTCTGTAATCTGAGTAAAAAAAATTATAAGATGTAAAATCAACAATCGGAGTAAAAATCCAAATTATGTGATGAAAATTCCACAATCTGAGTAAAAAAGTCTAAATTATGAGACATAAATTCTGTAATCTGAGTAAAAAAATTTAATTATGAGACATAAATTCTGTAATCTGAGTAAAAATTTCAAATTATGTGATGAAAATTCCACAATCTGAGTAAAAAAGTCCAAATTATGAGTCATAAAATCAACAATCTGACTAAAAAAGTCCAAATTATGAGACATAAATTCTATAATCTGAGTAAAAAAAATCCAAATTATAAGATTTAAAATCAACAATCGGAGTAAAAATCCAAATTATATAATGAAAATTCCATAATCTGAGTAAAAAAGTCTAAATTATGAGACATAAATTCTGTAATCTGAGTAAAAAAAATTCAAATTATGAGACAAATTCTTTAATCTGAGTAAAAAATTTTAATTATGAGACATAAATTCTGTAATCTGAGTAAAAAAGTCCAAATTATGAGACATAAATTCTGTAATCTGAGTAAAAAAGTCCAAATTATGAGACATAAATTCTGTAATCTGAGTAAAAAAGTCCAAATTATGAGACATAAATTCTGTAATCTGAGTAAAATTTTTTTAATTATGAGACATAAATTCTGTAATCTGAGTAAAAAAGTCCAAATTATGAGTCATAAATTCTGTAATCTGAGTAAAATTTTTTTAATTATGAGACATAAATTCTGTAATCTGGGTAAAAAAGTCCAAATTATGAGACATAAATTCTGTAATCTGAGTAAAAAAAATTATAAGATGTAAAATCAACAATCGGAGTAAAAATCCAAATTATGTGATGAAAATTCCACAATCTGAGTAAAAAAGTCCAAATTATGAGTCATAAATTCCACAATCTGAGAAAAAGTCTAAATTATGAGACATAAATTCTGTAATCTGAGTAAAAATGTTTAATTATGAGACATAAATTCTGTAATCTGAGTAAAAATTTTTAATTATGAGACATAAATTCTGTAATCTGAGTAAAAAAGTCCAAATTATGAGACATAAATTCTGTAATCTGAGTAAAAAAAATTATAAGATGTAAAATCAACAATCGGAGTAAAAATCCAAATTATGTGATGAAAATTCCACAATCTGAGTAAAAAAGTCTAAATTATGAGACATAAATTCTGTAATCTGAGTAAAAAAATTTAATTATGAGACATAAATTCTGTAATCTGAGTAAAAATTTCAAATTATGTGATGAAAATTCCACAATCTGAGTAAAAAAGTCTAAATTATGAGACATAAATTCTGTAATCTGAGTAAAAAAATTTAATTATGAGACATAAATTCTGTAATCTGAGTAAAAATTTCAAATTATGTGATGAAAATTCCACAATCTGAGTAAAAAAGTCCAAATTATGAGTCATAAATTCCACAATCTGAGAAAAAGTCTAAATTATGAGACATAAATTCTTTAATCTGAGTAAAAAATTCAAATTACGAGATGAAAATTCTACAATCTGAGTAAAAAAGTCAAAATTATAAGATGTAAATTCCACAATCTGAGCAAAAAAATGCTAATTATGAGACATTAATTCTATAATCTGAGTAAAATTATGAGATGTAAAAAAAAAAAAATTATAAACAGAAATTCTATAATCTCAGTAAAAAAAGTACAAATAATAACAACGTAAATTCCACAATCTGAGTTAAAAAATCCAAATGATGGATTTTTACAATGTGAAATGAGAGAAAAGCCAGTTAAAATTAAAAATATTCTCAGAATTCCGAATATGACATCACGAAATTCTGTTTTCACCGATTGCTTTGATGTCTGCCTTGACCACATATACCAAAGGAATGATATAACAGAACATTTTAGCAGTTTTGAAACCTTCACATTTCCAAACCTTGAAACCGGTTATCATCTCATGCCTAGTGACAACCCATGACACCTTTCAATGAGCCTGGGTTGATTTATTTGCAGTGTAATACACCATGTTTTTCTCTCTCTCTCTCACTACATCAGTCAGACTCTGGCATGCGCCCGCCGGCGGGTTTCCTCCACAGCGGCACCAGCAGTCCTCTAGTCAGCGGCGGGCGGCATCAAGCCTCCGTCAGGTCCTCCTGCAGCTACACCCTCGGCCTCTCCCCCAACATCAGCTATCGGCCGCCGGCTCCAGACCCCTTCATGCGGCACTCAGGCCTGTACCCCCGGCAGGACAGCCCGTCGCAGCCACGCCCATCGCCCACAGGCTCTCTGGCACACAGTCCCCCGGGCACCTGCTCGCCTGCATTCAGAGCCCCGCAGCAGCCCTCACCCCGCCCACCGCCCGACCCACCCAAAGTCACACATGAGCAGTTCAAGGTGGACCATTGTCAGATTCAAGTTTTCTCTTTTATACTACACTGTTGCTATAACACTCATGATGCATGCAAACATCTGCCCACTATTTTTATTTTTACATTTTTATGCATTTATGCCTTTTTAAATTAAACGTACTGGGTTTTAATTCTCCTAATGCATGCAAAATAAATAAAAACATATGAAAACATTCAAGTTTTATGCATGAATCTCCTATTTTAACACTCGTCATGCATGCAAAATCTGTGTACTCTTTTCAGATTCAAGTTTCATTTGGCTCTTCTATATAACATTGCTGCTATTTAAAGGGCACCTATTTTACCACTTTTTTAAGATTTAATATTAGTACAGGGCTCAAAATGAACCTTTTTGCTTGGTAGCACCAGTGCTCCTAAATTTAAAAATGTGACAAAATCAGTCAAAATTTTGTCGCACCCACCAATTATGAGCACCATTACTACAAGTTTTATACATAGTTATTGCATTTGAAATCAACAGTAATCAAACTAACGAGGAAAATAAATATATATGTAAGCGTGAGGAAAACATGTCTCAAGGAAATCCCGTTATCACAAGAAAATAGATTTTTATAACAGAACTGAGTGACTAAAGGATACACGGAGCGCTCACCGGCCCTGCACGCACTGCTGGACATGAATGAATCTGTTAACGGTATAACTGTGCTGTTCTCACGGGTGCTGTCTGATATTGCACTGATGCTTTTGACACATACTGATCCTTATTATATGCATACATCATGTTAATAGCAATACCGGTCTTTTCATGAGTAGCGATGTTAGTTTACTCAGTGTAAGCCTGTTTGCGATGGTGTACGTGGTGTTCAATTTGACGTATAGCTGCCACTTGCACGGCGGACAGCATCTGGCGATTATATGAAGGATTAAACAGAAGCTCTCGTGCTAGATGTGGCAAACAGTTACCTGAAAACTCCATCCCACAGACTTTTCATAGCGAACTTGAAGCCAATGGAAGTCTTTTATCCACTCTTGGAAAAGTGTAGATGGTGGATTAACATTCAGCACATGATCACTAGTAAGATGTGTCATTATTTGTCACTTTAGGTGGTTTCTAAAACACAATCTGTCAGTGTTATCTTCATTCTCATCTTCAGCGCTTTACGATGTTTCGTGGTAGTAGCTCTCTCCCTGTCATCCCAAGCCAGAAGGCGCTGACTGAGTGATTGACAGCTGATATTAACCAATCATTCGCGTTCAGTATTAGAGCAGGGGAGGGCCAATAAGAAGAGTGCGAAGGCGGGGCAAGCATTACGGACTTGGCTTTGTTTACTGCAGCAAGATGACATGACAACTGTTTTAAACCATTCCTGAGTGCTGCGTTTCCCGTTTCAAGTGCAGAGATGCATTCTGCATGAATGTCTCCCGAATCAGTGCATGTGGTGAACATTTTGCAGTAAAAACTGATCACACACAACAATTTTATGCACTCGCACAAATGCTCCCAAATATATTTTGAGGTCGCATAGATAAAATTTCGGGCACATATGTGACCAAAATGGTCGCAATTTCGAGCCCTGTAGTATTATGGTTGTTCTGAGTGTGCCAGTGTAGGTTCAGTTCAAAACACTATTCAGATTTGTTAATTATAATGTGTTAAAGCGTCATGTTGAGGGTGTGTACACAACTCGCTGTTTTAGGGGCGTGTTGCTTCACATAAAAATTGGTTTCGACTTCCTGCCCAACTTAACACGGGGGCGGAGCCCAGAGCTCCCCCGCTCTGTGTTTGGCAACAGACAGGCAGACAGAGAGAAGCAACATGAGTGAGAGGACCAGCATTCAGCCGTACATGTATGACTCGGACACAGACCAAGCAGAGAGTACTGTTGAGGAATCAATATTCATCTAATGTGCCAGAATGTGTCAGAGTGGTATTTACAAAATCATTTGTGTCTTAATATAGTTTTACAGCCGCTATGTGACGATGCATGCGTCATCCGTATTGGGATGCAACGATTAATTGGTTACACTATTAACCGCACTTTATTTCGTCATGGTAAATAATCGTAAAGGCTTCTCAACACTGTTTCTGCACGGAACAAAACTGCGGCAACTAAACAAAGTTCTGCCAACTGTGTGCTAGTTTAAAGTGCCAAGCTTGTACACCGAGACTAATAACCAAGCACACTGGATTAACTTTGACTATCACTAAGGCAAGTGCGTTATTTCCAATGGAGGGAGGCGCACACGAGGCAACACACTCGCACTTTACAGCCGCACCTAGTTGAGGTGACATGGAGCTTCTCTGACTGCGGGAAATGCAAACGGCTGAGGTTTAAGGAAGATGCAATGAAAATAACACAGGTTTGCAAACAATGGCGCCAATGAGAGCGATCATGTGGTCAATGTGGAGTGTTTTCAGAGAGTGTGCTGAAAGACTTGGTGGATCAGCTGTTTTTAATGGCCCGAATCTCGATACGTTGCGTTTACTGGTGTTCAGCGCAAACGGAATGTAAAGTATGCGTTGCTCATTCGCAGGAAGACGATGAAGGCTCTTGTGTTGAGCCCAATGAGCCCTACATCTAAAAATAGAGCAAGGGTGTTCCTATTGTGACATCGCTTTGACTCACACGTTGAAAATGGCAGATGTGAAACGACAAACTGAGGATGTGGTAATGCGCCTGTCAATTAATATTGGTGGGCGGGGGGACCACACTCCTACGTAAAGTTGCGGTCCATCTCAAAACCGATCCAATTGGTCCACCGTTTTTATGATGTTAAATTGAAAATAAAGAACTGTGTGTGTTTATATCCCCCCAGTATGATGTGTCTATACACTATATCTACACACGTCTGTCCGAACAGCTTGAAATGTCGACTTTTCACCATAGGTGCCCTTTAACACTCAGGATGCATGCAATGTCTGTGCACTATTTAAATTTTTTTTTATTTGATAACATTGCTATAACTACTGCTTTTAAACTCTCCCAATGCATGCAAAATATGCTTCAAAATGTTCATATTAAACGTTATGCGTTTATCTCTTTTTTTAATTGCTGCTTTGTAAGACTCGCCATGCATGCAAAATCTGTGCACTTTTTATCTTCATTTTTTTATATTCATTTATGCCTTTTTTTAAATAAAACTTACTCGCGTTTATTTCTCCTAATGCATGCAAAATATGTAACTTTAATACTTTTTAATACTTTAACATTTATATTAAACCTTTTATCCATTTATCTCTTTTTTTTTAAAGCATGCAATTTTAATATTCAAGTTTTTAGCCCTTTTTAAAATAAAAGTACTGCTATTTAACTAAAAATGTTCATATTCAAAATTTTATTAATTTATCTCTCTTTTATAATTGCTGCTGTTTAACACTCATCATGCATGCACAACCTGTGAACTATTTTATCTTCAAGGCGGCGCTGCAGATGGTGGTGGATAAAGGAGACCCGCGCTCCTACCTGGAGAACTTTGTGAAGATCGGGGAGGGTTCGACGGGTGTGGTGTGCATCGCTCGAGAGAAACACAGCGGACGCGTGGTGGCCGTCAAGATGATGGACCTGAGGAGACAGCAGAGGAGAGAACTGCTCTTCAATGAGGTTATACACACCACCAGCAGGATCCTTCACATGCAAATGCATCACTGTTGTCATGATCAATTTTTTATGCATTCAACACCTTAAAAAAAAACCCCAAAACACAATTACTGCTTTTTAACACTTAACATCCAAAAATTCGTAGATAATTTGTATCTTAAAGTTTTATGCATTTAGTCCTTTTTGAAATGAAAATGACAGCTTTTTAACTCTCCTAATGCATGCACATATGTTTAAAAATGTTTATACATTTACGTCTTTAATTTAAACAATTGCTGCTTTTTAACACTCAGCATGCAAAATCTGTGGACTGTTTTTTATCTTTAATTTTTATGCATTTAACATGCAAAATATGTACAAAAAAAATCATATTTTTTTTTTCCTTTTTGTAAAATTGTTGCTATTTAAAATTCAACCTTTTATGCATTTATTACTCTTATCTTCAAGTTTTTATCCATTTAACCATTTTTTAAAGAAACATGACTGCTTTTTAACTCAATACATGCAAAATATGTAAAAAAAAAAATCATATTAAACGTTTTACATTTCTCCTATTATAATGATGTATCCTTTTTATAACATTGTTGCTATTTAAAACTCGTGAAGATGCATGCAATATATGAGGGCTATTTTTATTCTCAGGTTTTTATGCATTTAGCCCTTTTTTTTTAAACAATTACTGCTTTTTAACTCTCTTAATGCATGCACAACATGTTAACTAATTCATATTAAACTAATTATGCATTGATCTCATTAAAAACAAAAACAATTGCTGCTTTTTAACACTCAGCATGCAAAATCTGTGGACAACCTTTCTCTTTGACTATCATTTTTAAGTTGCAATGCATTTAGTCAATTTTTAAATACAAAAAGACTGCTTTTAACTCCCCTAATGCATGCAGAATATGTTTAAAAAAGTTTTTTATGCATTTATCTCTTTTTAAAACAAAAACAAAAAACAAACAAACAAACAACAAAAAAAAAAAACAATAGCTGCTTTTTATCACTTATCACACATGCAACATCTGTGGAATTTTTATCTTGGATTTTTTTGTTTCAATGCATTTAGCCTTTGTTAAATAAAAATGGCTGCTTTTAGCCCCCCCTAATGCATGCAAAATATGTAAAAAGAAATCATATAAATCATCTTACACAATTATTCTATTTATTCATATTACACTTATTATGCATTGATCTCATAAAAAAAAAAAAAAAAACAATTCCTGCCTTTTAACACTCACTATTTAACGCTCACAATGCATAGAAAATCTGTGGACAATTTTTTATATTCTCATTTTTATAAATTGGTCCCTTTTTTATAAAGGGTTTCTGCCGGTTTCTTCAAGTCAAATTAAAGACTTTTTAAGAATCTTTTAAGACCATGATGAATGAAATGTAGACTTATACAGGGCAAAACACAATGTATTTTACTCTAATGGCCCAGTAACACCTGTAAATAGTTTTAAATGAATAGAAGATTATGTAGAGTGATGTGTTGCTTTAGTTTTCTTTCCCAGATTAAGAAATTTAATTTGGAGAATTTCCTTTAAACTTATCTTAACAGCTGTTTTGAATTGCATTTCTTCGCAATAAAAACTTAAATATAAAAACGTTGTGTCATGTTGGCTTGATTGGCTAGCTTCACCTGGACATAGGTAAATTAAGACCTATTTACAATGATTTAGGACCTACAACACAATATTTCAGTCAGTTAAAAATTTTGCTTTTAAACTTAAGAGATTTTAAGACTTTTTAAAACTCAGCGGACACCCTGTAATAACATTGCTGGTATTTAATATTAGTAATACATGCAAAATCTGTGGACTATTTACATTTTTACCCTGCAATGCATTTGTCTTTATAACAATACTGCTTTTAAATTCTCATAATTCATGCCAAATATGTAAAAAATGTTCATATTAATATTTTTAATATTACACTGCTGATGTTTAAGACTTAATATGCATGCAAAGTCTGTTAAAAATATTAATTGAAAAGTTTTTTTATGCATTTATGCTTTTTTATAAAATTTTATTATGTTTTTAACACTCATAAAGCATGCAAAATCTATTTTTATTTTAAAGCTGCAATGCATTTACAGATTTTATTATAAGTTTGTCCTTAAAGCAAGCAAAATAATCTTGTTTTTCCTTTTCACATGAGATTATCTTGCTTGCTTTAAGGAAAAACTCACTTCATTTTGGCATATTATTTCTGAAAACAAGACCATACTTTTTGCTTGTCTAGTATCTGCTTATTGATGTAAGGATTTTTAGATATTTGGACTAGAAACAAAACAAAAAGTCTAGATTTTTGCAGTGTACATGCATCTCTTCTGATGTTATAAGTGTTAAATCTACCAGCGTTCCCTAAATGTGTATTCCAAACACAGAATTGGTCATTTAATACACATATTTGTTGGGCACTGATCTAGATGATGTCCCATCATGCATTTGTTGTGCTCATAAATGCATTGAATCACTTAAAAACATGCAGGTGGCTTTTAATGGCACTGCATTATTTACTGCAAGACACAGAAAGTAGCAGATGGTACCAGAATTTACTTCGTTATCTATTTAAGTGATTCATTATTAAAATCAACACAGATTGCATTTTAAAGTATTGCTGTTCTGACATGGAATCAGATGAGGTTTTCTTAGGCGGTGTGTTTGTGCGTTGTGTACAGGTGGTGATTATGAGGGATTACCAGCACAGAAATGTGGTGGAGATGTTCAAGAGCGCTCTGGTGGAGGAGGAACTCTGGGTGATCATGGAGTATCTGCAGGGTGGAGCTCTGACCAACATCGTGTCTGAAACCAGGTATCAAAACACAGCATCACACACACACACACACACACACATACAACATTATGCTGCAGTCACTAATGCTAACCGTGCTGTGTTGTTGTAATATCAAATTTAGACCGCTAGAGGGCGATGCGTGGTCGACTCATTGATCTGCTGTGCTTATGCTTTGATGCGCTGTTATTATATTACACACACTCAGTAGTCAATAATGTAATGACATGCAGGAGGGATTTGATTAGTGGTTTATTTAGTTTGCTAAATGCATCTCTGTCTGTCAGATGAAGGACATGTTTACATGATTGCGCACACACATACAAGCATAGATGCACGTACACATAAACATGCATGCAAACACACATGCACGCACACAAATATATGCATGTAAACACAAATATACACACACACAAACACACACATGCATACACACAAATCTATGCATGTAAACACAAGTATGAATACACAGACATGCAAACACACACATGCACACAAACACACATGCATGCACACAAATATATGCATGTAACACAAATATGCACACACACAAACATACAAAAACACACATGCAGACAAACACATATGCATGCACACACATATGCATTTAAACACAAGTATGAACATACAAAAACACACACGCACACAAACACACATGCATGCACACAAATATATGCATGTAACACAAATATGCACACACACAAACATACAAAAACACACACGCACACAAACACACATGCATGCACACAAATATATGCATGTAACACAAATATGCACACACACAAACATACAAAAACACACATGCAGACAAACACATATGCATGCACACACATATGCATTTAAACACAAGTATGAACATACACAAACACACACGCACACAAACACACACACACGCACACAAATATATGCATGTAAACACAAATATGCACACACACAAACATTCAAACACACACATGCATGTACACAAATGTATGCATGTAAACACAAATATGCACACACACAAACATACAAAAACACACATGCAAACAAACATGCATGCACACTTATATATGCATTTAAACACAAGTATGAACACACACAAACATACAAAAACACACATGCACACAAACACACATGCATGCACACAAATATATGCATGTAAACACAAATATGCACACACACAAACATACAAACACACACATGCAGACAAACACACACGCATGCACACAAATATATGCATGTAAACACAAATATGCACACACACAAACATACAAACACACATACACACAAACACACATACATGCACACACACAAATAAATGCATGTAAACACAAATATGAACTCACACAAACATACAAAAACACACATGCAGACAAACACACATGCATGAACACAAATATATGCATGTAAACACAAATATGCACACACACAAACATACAAACATACACATGCACACAAATATATGCATGTAAACACAAATATGCACACACACAAACATACAAACACACATGCACACAAACACATGCATGCACACAAATATATGCATGTAAACACAAATATGCACACACAAACACACACATGCAAACAAACACACTTGCATGTACACACACAAATAAATGCATGTAAACACAAATATGCACACAGACAAACATACAAACACACATGCACACAAACACACTTGCATGCACACAAATATATGCATTTAAACACAAATATGCACACACACAAACATAGAAACACACACATGCAGACAAACACACACGCATGCACACAAATATATGCATGTAAACACAAATATGCACACACACAAACATACAAACACACATGCACACAAACACACTTGCATGCACACAAATATATGCATGTAAACACAAATATGCACACACACAAACATACAAACACACACATGCAGACAAACACACATGCATACACTCACACATACGCATGTAAACACAAATATGCAAACACACAAACATACAAAACACACACAGGCATGTACACAAATGCATGCATTAAATCACAAGAATGAACACACACAAACATACAAAAACATACATGCACACAAACACACATGCATGCACACACACACATATATGCATTTACACAAGTATGAACACACACAAACATGCAAAAACACACATGCATGCACACAAATATATTCATGTAAACACAAATATGTAACCACACACATGCATGGACACAAATGTTTGTATGCAAACACAAATATGCACACACGCACACACACGCACACACACACACACACACACACACACACACACACACACACACACACACACACACACACACACACACACAAACATGCAGACACACACATGCACACAAACACAAGAATGCACACAAATATATGCATGTAAACACAAATATGCACAAGCACAAACATACAAACACACACACACATGCACACAAACACACATGCATGCACACAAATACATGCATGTAAACACAAACATGCACACACATTCGTACGTGTATGTACATGTACGTGTATATACACAAACACATGCATGCACACAATTATATGCATGTAATACATAATACTTCCATGCAAACACACACCATGCTCACATATGCATGTACCAAAAACAAGCACACACACACACACACAGCTCTGTCACATCCACTCAGGCCTCAGACAGCAAACTGTATTTGGCATGAGTGAAGGGCGAGACGTGACCCGAGCAGCAGGAATCCAGTGTTTGACACGTTTGCAAACACCATTGATTTTACACACTCTGCCAGAGAGAAACCGAGAGCTGAGCTGAGCTGCTGCACTCACCAAAGCAGATGAACGCCGTTTCACACCCATCTCAGCTGAAGACATCCTGCTTAACAAACAATTATTCCCTAAAATCATACATTTACAAGTAAACAAGCTAAATAAGACCATTTTTAAAAATTAAATTGTAAAAAAAAATATATATATATATATATTATTTTCTAATTATTGGAAGACATTTATTCTGACGATCAATTATATGTCATGATGAACATATACAGGTGAAGTCAGAATTATTAGCCCCCCTGTGAATTTTTTTTCCTTTTTTTAAATATTTCCTAAATGATGTTTAACAGAGCAAGGAAATGTTCACAGTATGTCTGATAATATTTTTTCTTCTGGAGAAAGTCAAGAATAAAAGCAGTTTTTAATTTTTTAAACACCATTTTAAGGTCAATATTATAAGCCACCTTAAAGCTATATATTTTTTTCCGACTGTCTACAGAACAACCCATCGTTATACAATGACTTGCCTAATTACCCTAACCTGCCTAGTTACCCTAATTAACCTAGTTAAGCCTTTAAATGTCACATTTGCTTAGTCCCTTTATTAATCAGGGGTCGCCACAGTGGAATGAACCGCCAATTTATCCAGCACATTTTATGCAGCGAACGCCCTTCCAGCTGCAACCCATCAGTGGCAAACATCCATACACACTCACTCACACTCATACACTACAGACTTGTTTAACACAGAAGTTCTTAACATACAAAAAAGTAAAAAACTTAATCTTACCTATGAATTGTTCTGCCTTTGTGCTTTGTTTTCTTTGTTTGCTCATTCCCACATAGCAAAATTTCTCTGGCCTAGCTCTGGCCCACACAATCAGGTTTTGCCTGGCCCACATGCCGCAGTGAATTACGTTACATGACTTGACCAAATCTGGCTTCCAGACAAGGGCCAAACACGGACCATATCTGAGCCAAGTCTCAGCCAAGTTAATAACACATAACTGGGCCTGAACTGGGCCAGATAGGTTGGTGTGTCACGATTGCAATGAAATTGATAAACCTATGGAGTGATGCGCTGTAGGCACACTATGGGCACGCTTTTTCTCAAAGTGACCTGATTGGTAGAATTTTTTTTCTTTATTCAAAAATGATTTTAGTGTATTTTAAATGTGGGTCAAGACTGGCCAAACTCACATGGCCCACTTATCAAATTTTTAAATCTGGGCCAAATACTATGTTTTTCATCTGGCCCAAATCTTGTGTGCCGCCTTAAAAACGGTGCCACCTCTGCCAAACCCGGGCCATGTTTGGCTCACATGCTGTATGCCAGTGCCGGATGAATGCCTGCTGTGCCAGCTTTATGCCAAATCTGGGCCAGAATTCTTTGCTACTAGGGTTACTACACTCGTAGACAGCGCTAAAGTCCAGCATCTTCACGTAATAACACTTTCTTAACTAGTGCGGTTGAATGACTCTTGTCCTGGGAGCACTGTACAAATATGGCGGCACTATTGATTAGGGATGTAGCGGTATGAGAATTTCACGGTACGGTAATACCTCGGTATGAATGGCACGGGCTGGTATTTATTGAGTAATTTACAGGAAAAACAAAACTAATGAAAAGACTCGAAAAAAGTGGCAAAAGTGTTTATTTACCTTAGCACTGAACATATCAATGACATACAAATT
Source organism: Danio rerio (assembly GCF_052040795.2). Taxonomy (NCBI): domain Eukaryota; kingdom Metazoa; phylum Chordata; class Actinopteri; order Cypriniformes; family Danionidae; genus Danio; species Danio rerio. Next base: position 3,266,092 of record NC_141037.1, read on the forward strand.
AGCTATCTATCTGTAAGTTTCGAAACAGGAACTTTTCAATTTTAATAACAAAAAACTATTAAACCATAAAAAAAAAAAAATAAAGGTTCAATTTAGTATTGCTGAAAACTCATCACATTCAACATTTAATCACTCACTCACTTAGATAGAGATGGGTTTTTTAAGGAAAATGATCGTATAACTATAATCTGGTGAAAGCTGGGATCTCTGGGCATGTCCCCTACAACAGAAAACCCCCCTCTCATTTGAGACTGAGGTTTCTGGGACAGAGAGATATGATTTAGCCAAGGTTGACAGCAGTGGGTAACGTTGTGCATTGTCTTTCCCCCACTTGAGAGGACAAGCCATGAGTGAGATAGAGGTCTCTTTGCGGTACAAGTCAATGTCTGCATCAATCTAACAAGTGTGCTGTGTTCTGCAGTCCCCATGACTGTTATTAGTCGTATTCCCCGACCTTTATTTCACCATAGTTTGGCAGTGCCTGCATGCTGTTTTTGTCTTTGTCTGTCACCTTTTCTCCTTTCTCGTATCTTTTTAGAAAGAAACCGAAATGCTTCCACACATCCGATTTAAAACCCGCTTTAGATTCGATCATTTCCAGCTCTTTTTCTTCCCCTCTACTAGCAGCACACTCCATTTACACATTACTGGATCTGTAGTGACAACAGACCGCAAAGGATGATGGCCACGCCTGGGCTGATGGGAAATGTAGTTCCCGCTACCTCCCGTTCGCTTCATTCGCCTGAGCAAACTTTTCTCAGAAATATAGTTTTATTGAGTCATCTGCCTACTCTAATATTGAAAACAATTACTATTGCGGTATGACGGTATTTACAATATTGTTACATCCCTACTATTGATGCATGCTCAGGGTCTCTATGCGATATCTAGTGTATATATCTGTGATGCTTGAAAAGCAATAATCACCTAATATCATTCATTTATTTTTCTTCGGATTAGTCCCTTATTTATCAGGGGTCACCACAGTGGAATGAACCACCAACTATTCTGGCATATGTTTTATGCAGCTGATGCCCTTCCAGCCACAACTCAGTACTCGAAAACACCCATACACTCTCACATTCACACACACTCATAAACCACGGCCAATTTAGTTTTCCCAATTGCCCTATAGCACATGCGTTTGGACTTGTGGGGGAAACTGGAGCACCTGGAGGAAACCCTTGCCTAATTACCCTGACTTGCCTAATTAACCAAGTGAAGCCTTTAAATGTCAATTTAAGCTGAATACTAGTATCTTGAAGAATATCTAGTCTAATATTATTTACTGTCATGATGGCAAAGATAAAATAAATCAGATATTAGAGATGAATTATTAAAACTATTATGATTAGAAATGTGTTAGGGGGGCTAATAATTCAGGAGGGCTAATAATTTTGACTTCAACTGTATATAATGTGTGTAACGCACACACAAATTATATAATGTGTATGTATGTGTGTTTTCTGGTTGATCAGGCTGAGCGAGGAGCAGATAGCGACGGTGTGTGAGGCTGTTCTGCAGGCTCTGGCGTATCTGCACTCGCAGGGAGTCATTCATAGAGACATCAAGAGCGACTCCATCCTGCTGTCACTGGACGGACGTGTAAGTTCATCCCACGTCATCTGCAAAGTGTGCAAAAACTGACACTGACCACCAGTGTTGGGGGTAACACATTAAAAGTAACACTAGTTAGGTAATAATATGACAAGTAAAGTAATACGTGCAAAACTAAGGATTAATATTTGAGTTGCTTTTTAAAGAATATAATGCGAGTTATTCATTCATTTTTCTTCGGCTTAGTCCCTTATTTATCAGGGGTTGCCACAGTGGAATGAACCGCCAACTATTCCAGCATATGTTTTACACAGCTGATGCCCTTGCAGCTTTAACCCAGTACTGGGAAACACCCATACACTCTCATTCACACCCATATACTTTAGTTAAACCAGGTTAAACTCTTTGTAACGTCATCGACTTTCACTTTAAAATTTAAAGGGCCCGTAAGTGGTTTCGTTTGAAAGTGTAGAATCTATATTTTATGCACATATGCATCTCTTTAGTGTTTATTCTACTGTGCAAAAGTTATTTACACTTAAATACACAGTATTTTGGATACCCGAGCTGGGTATTGAACATTGGTTCATTTTCATATGGTTCATATATGACACATGTACAAGTTATAGCTCAAATGAAAGCTCTTGCCGGTGCTCATACGGTTCTAGCATTCTTTTTACTGAATTATATTCACATATCAAACAGTTGCTGAATGAATCGCGGTGTTTCCATGCGCAGAAGTGAAAACAATACATTTATGATCAATAAGCAGCCCCAGATAGCACAGACAGCTGTCATCTCTTACCTTATGCTGTGCGCTTCAGGGCCATTCTCCTCTGTTTTTGAGGTGATGTGCATAAGTAATCCTTTTATATGTCTGACGTGGTCCAAACACAGTGAATTATGATTGATCAAACAAAAGAATAGTGAAATATGAAAACAATGATCGCTCCCTGTGGCTTGTACAGCACCTCTCATCAGTTGGAAAACAATAACTTTTGCATAGATTATGGTGGAGACATTTTTCTTTTTTCCTATGATTACAGACATGTGCAGGAACCACCAACATTAATTACAGCACGCTAGACCACACACAACCTAAAAGCTACACTTTCAAATTTGAGTTTATAAAAAACAATACAAAAAGCGCCTCTTTTTTAGATGTTTATTACAACACAGACAACATATACAGATATTTTAAATACTTTCAACAGTGTTTTATAAAAAATTCAAAGGGTTTTCTTTAAAATAATACCATTTTTTGCATTTGCACCTCTGCATGTGGATTTGGGAAGCTTTTAAATTTGGGTTGGCAAAATCCAGGCGGAAATCCCAAAATAGCAGCAGAGTTTAAGAAGTTAATCAATTCCCCTACAGCGCATGTGTTAAGACTGTGAGGGAAACCGGAGCACTCGGAGGAAACCCTTGCCAACACACGGAGAACATGATAACTCCACACAGAAATGCCAACTGACCCAGGTGGGACTTAAACCAGTGATCTTCTTGCTGTGAGGCGACAGTGCTAACTACTAAGCCACTGCGCCGCCTAACTCAATATTGTAGTGCATTAACTTCAATTGTAACTTACCCTAACACTGCGGACTACACCTACAGTAATTCCGAAATAATTCTACAAGGGTCGCTGAATGCTGATTTTGATTGGTTGATAAATATTAGAAGTGGGATCTGTAGTATAAGTGGAATAATTCGCTAAAATCTGTCAGTTGAATTATTGGAAACAATGCACTCCAGAGGTGTAATGCAGTGTTTCTCAATTGGTGGGAACATCTTAAGTGGGTTGCGAAGTGTGTGGTAAAAAACAACAACAACAAAAGTTACATTTTTACCTTATTTTGCTTATATCAGACTTTTATTTTGAATGCATAACATCTTCATGTTCAAAACAAGTACAGGCACTCCTTGCATCTTCCTTTGCTCACCGTGTAGCAAAGGCCAAGAAAGCCCACACAACAGCAGAAGAGCAAATAACTGCTGATTATTATAAAAACGGTCAAACCATCTTTATTCAATAACTTGCCTAATTACTCTATTAGATTAATTACTAGATAAACTAGATTTTATACATAATGCAAATGTCATTAACATGAATAATCAACATTATATTCCTAGCATTCATGTTGTTATTGTTACAACTGTTCACAGCTGACCTTGCTAGCTAGCTAACCAATTGCAATATTGCATGTTCCACTATTGCACAGTGTTGCCATTTGGTAACACACATTTTATTGATTTACAAAAAACTAATTTGATTTTAAAACATTTGAGTCGTGAATATGTCATCATAACTTACTGGAGGTGATGTTTCAAATTTTTTTGTGGATCTAAAATAATTTGATCCTTTGTTTTTATTGGTTTACATTTGCATTTAGGAACTACTCACAATAAACACCAGTCTTTCAGAAATTGCGCTACAGAAAAACACTGGATGTCATGTGACTTAACCAAAGCACATCATTGGCTACTCTAAGGTCTTCTCTTTCCAACAACAAAAAAATAATAATAATAATAAATTGTTGGTCTTAAAGAAACAGTGGCAGGAAATGAACATGAGTATCATGTTACCATATGGTTACAGCGTGCAGTAGAGGGTTAAAAAGAAATTGGGGGGAAAAATAAACAGGGCTAATAATTCTGACTTCAACTGTATATTTTTTGCATCATATATATTCTATATAAATACAATGATTAAACACAATTCTGTGGCTCCTGGTCAGCTATAATCCAGACTCAACATTGCTTATTTTGCGATGTGACTATTGCTGATGCGCACATTGCATTATCGATGCTGAAACCATATATTGTGCAGGCCTATTATGCATGTATATGTTCTGTTTACTAGTTAATAAAGTCAATGCAACAAAAATATGTGTCTTCAGGTTTTTTACCTCTCGTCTTTTTCTTTGTCTATTCAGATCAAGCTGTCAGACTTTGGCTTCTGCGCTCAGATCAGTAAAGACATCCCGAAGAGAAAGTCTCTGGTAGGAACGCCGTACTGGATGGCTCCTGAAGTCATCTCCAAATCTCCATACGGAACTGAGGTACAGATCAACAAAACAAATACACATCACTATGTTTCCATTTAAAAATGCACAAAACTGGAATACTGCACAAAACATTTGTGAATAAAGCAGCATTTCCAGTGAAAGAGAACAAAATGGTCACTTCTTAATAAACTTGCACAAATATTGCCGAGAGAAGTGTAGTTCGCTGCACTGCTGGGATTCGCCACTGTGCGTTTTTTTTCTTGTCTAATAAATGAGCTGCGCCTCAGAAGATGAAACGCAATGAATGCGGTGGCTTTTGGAGGTGTGAGACGCTTTATGGGAGCGCAGACAGAAGCTGAAGACAGTTCTGGAGGAAATAATAATAGAGGAATAATAAGACGGAAGCACTGTGATGACGGACTGACGGAGGGCTGAGGCCTTTTACAATCAGCACAACAACATTTCAGGGGCCTCATTTACGAAGACTTGCATTGAAATCATACTAAAACATTGCGTACGCACAAAGCTGTAAATGTGTGTACGCAATAACAAATTCAGATGTATGAAACACTGCGTTAGCCAAATCTCACGCATATTCTTTTGTACATCCGAATGAACGTGAAACTGAGCGCAACATGCACGAGCGCAAAACCCCTCCCTGCCTCCTCCCCCGTATGAATATGCTAATGACTCTACTTTGGCAAAACCCATTGAAAAAGCAAGCAAGAAGAGAAACTTTGAACAGAATGTGAATTGGAGGTGCTGTCAGACTTTGGCTTCTGCGCTCAGATCAGTAAAGACATCCCGAAGAGAAAGTCTCTGGTAGGAACGCCGTACTGGATGGCTCCTGAAGTCATCTCCAAATCTCCATACGGAACTGAGGTACAGATCAACAAAACAAATACACATCACTATGTGTCCATCTAAAAATGCACAAAACTGGAATACTGCACAAAACATTTGTGAATAAAGCAGCATTTCCAGTGAAAGAGAACAAAACGGTCACTTCTTAATAAACTTTTCCAAATATTGCTGAGAGAAGTGTAGTTCGCTGCACTGCTGGGATTCGCCACTGTGCGTTTTTTTTCTTGTCTAATAAATGAGCTGCGCCTCAGAAGATGAAACGCAATCAATGCGGTGGCTTTTGGAGGCATGAGACGCTTTATGGGAGCGCAGACAGAAGCTGAAGACAGTTCTGGAGGAAATAATAATAGAGGAATAATAAGACGAAAGCACTGTGATGACAGACTGACAGAGGGCTGAGGCCTTTTACAATCAGCACAACAACATTTCAGGGGCCTCGTTTACGAGGACTTGCATTGAAATCATACTAAAACATTGCGTACGCACAAAGCTGTAAATGTGCGCACGCAGAAAGAAATTCAGATGTATGAAACACTGCGTAAGCCAAATCTCACGCATATTCTCTTTGTACATCTGAATGAACGTGAAACTGAGCGCAACATGCACGAACACAAAACCCCTCCCTGCCTCCTCCCCCATATGAATATGCTAATGACTCTACTTTGGCAAAACCCAACGAAAAAGCAACGGCAAAAGCAAGCAAGAAGAGAAACTTTGAACAGAATGTGAATTGGAGGTGCTGCTTTCGGAGGTAGACCGGAGAAAAACGGTGTTATTTGCAAGTTTGTCCTCTGGAATCAATAACTAAAGAAAAAATTGAGTGGGAGAGTTTAGCTGACGCGGTTAACACAGTTGGGTCTGAACATCGCACTGAGTGGATTAAAAAAGAAATAGTGCGATGTATAGGTGTAAAATTTTGTAGTGTCTTTAACAGCGTGAGTGGCAGAGCTCGGAAAGCACATGGCATCATGTTTTGACACGTTTGAACATGAACTCGGTTCGAATCCAAACATTACATTGGGCAAACCGGCGAACGCTGCAAATTGCCCTTTAATGTTTGGCTGGTCAACTGCATGGTATGGAAACCTTATATACCTGCTAGACATGCGGATGAACCCGTCTCATGCAGCTGCCATCGCACGGCTCAAAGACACTTTTAAGTGTGCAATTTAACACAACTGCCTCTAGGAGTCGCCAATGGAAATAAAACAAACACACACAAGAAATGCACGTACGCCAGACATGAAGTTGGCTTGGACCAGCGCACATTCCCACGTTCATTTCATTGTTAGTTAATCCAAACGTGAGCGTGAAACCTGGCATAAGCAAAGTTTTTGTGCATACGCATCGTTGATACATGAGGCTCCAGATCTTTCACTATGGAAACATGGAAAGCTGCAAAATCCATTTATGCAAAGTCCGTGAAACACATATTTATATCTGTGAAATCATCTGTCAAACACTACATCACCTCACGCACACTGATGCACATGCGCATTCATTCACTAAAGGTGTTTCCATCATAGTTTATGCACATTTTGCTCTTATCAGATAAAAAGTTGATCCTACTCAGGCTTTTAATGTGCATTTTTAAAATGTATGCACATGCAATATTCCAAAACTCAATTAAAAATAGGTGGATAGCAACATTCTTCTTTGGCTCTCGGCGATGGCGGTCGCACTTTTTCCCTCTCCGTCCCATATCTCTCTTTGCTAGCTCCTCTTGTCTTCGTCTTATTCTATCTCTGAGGCTCTCCGTGCTCTGCTATCCAAACGAATAAGAAATTATTGATTTGATCAACTGGTCTCTGAATGCGATTGACAACATCTTCTCGATGAGACTCGGGAGAGCCCACTTGTCCTGCGGGGACGTTTGCAGCTGGATACTTGATGGACGGGTGGGAGAAGTGGTGCGCCCTGTGCCTGGCTGCTCTGTGTCTGGAGGATATTGAAGATATTTACCTACTGGGAACTTTGATAACAGGGTTTCTGCTGATGGGCTTATGCTCTGCCCTGGGGTATCGACAATTGATGAAAGCAGTCAGTGCTGCTCAAAACCCCACCAGGCTGGCCGGCTTGATTGAAACATATATGAGTATGGTAGCAAATGCTCAGAGTATGGTCCTTGACCGCAAATTGGAAAACATCGGGGTGAAACTAGCGGCTCTGCAAGAACATTTGGCCAGATCTGGAGACGAGTGACGGACGTTAAATATCTGTGAAATTGGCAGACATTGACCTAAAATTGAATAACTTTTCGTCTCCTTCGGCTTCCCTGTGTTTTCCTGCTAGACGGCCTCAGCTGGAGAAAAACAACTTCTCCCGGATAGCAAGATAAGGAGACGCTCTGAAATTCCTGCTCCCTGTAAAGGACACCTGTTAGACTCTACAGGCTTACACACACACACACACATACACAGCTACAGATAGACAATCACTACCTAGCTCCACATCCCACGCCTTTGTGTGCTTTCATCCACTGCACTGGCTGCAGGACCAGATGGCTGCCCGCCCTCATCAGACTATATCCACAACCCCTGTTCCCATCCCCTGTGGCATAGTTGTGTCTTGTCTGTGTGTTTACGTGGTGATTGCTGGGCTTTTTTTTGTCCCTGGTCTCACGTTGCCTAATTCAAGAGCAAGGCGAGAGGGAGTTTTTTTTTGCCTCCCTCTCCTGAAATGTATCTCCTTCCTTTTCTTAATGCTACCTCCTGTGACCTGTCTTCCCCTGAAAATTGTGATGTTTGTGTCACGTTCGATGAAGGGAAAAAGGAGCGAGGACCCAAGCGCAGAGTAAATAGGATTTTATTAAATAATAAAAATAAAATAAAATGCAAAATAAACAACCCCGAGGGGGAAAACACTAATAAAACTAATAAACAAACAAACTTGACTGGGCAGTCACGACAAGGCAAGGCTGGACACAGCAGGACAGGTAAAGATGGACAACATGTGATGACGAACTCACACAGGGCAGCAGACATGAGGGGTTTATAAACTGTAGGTAATTAACACACAAACAGATGAACATAATTAACTAATAATGGGCTTACAGGGAGGGTGGGACTAGACAATAAACGGGAGAGCGCATGACACAGAGAGACAACACAAGCCATGCGCTCACATAAAACAGGACAACAACATGCAGCCAATGAGAGAACTCATTAACTACGTGTTCAAGACAACACAAGCACAACACCGAAGCATGACAAAAGCACGTGACCACAATGTAAACACATAGCCACGTGCTTTAACAGACGCAAGACACGAGCACACGATGAATGAAAACACTCACTCTGTGCTCACACACGCAGCGTGCATGCTTCATCCCAGCGCCGACCAGAACCGAAACCAACTAGACTGACACGCTGGGAATGAAACACCTTGCTGCAGACAGACGAAAACACAAACACGAGTACAAGAGCGTCTGAAGCGGGAGCGTGCACACTCTGCGTACACTCACGACGGCGCGCGCACACAGAGATAGAAACAGGACCAGACATGGCTAGTGTCCGAGCTCTGCCACCAAAACAAGAATTTACAAGACCAGAGTGGCAGAACCCTGACAGTTTGTGTACGGTCGGGGGGGTTCAATTTCACTAAACGAATTTGTATGTGACAAATAAAGACCTGATTTGATTTGATTTGACATAGGTAGTACTAGATACATGTAAAAAATCTGATGATACCTGTGTTGTATGTGCAGGTGGATGTTTGGTCTCTGGGCATCATGGTGGTGGAGATGGTGGATGGAGAACCGCCGTACTTCAGTGAAACTCCTGTGGCGGCGATGAAGAGACTGAGAGACGAACTTGCACCGACTGTACGAAACGTCCATCAGGTGAGAGGAGAACATCAACACAAGACTCTAAAGCCGTGGTCACACTAGAGTTTGAGCATGCAAGATTCTGTCATACGGCACTGCGAAAAGGGGCAGGATTAAACAAAATAATTAGACATTAAAAAGCGAACATTGCTCCATATTTGAAATTTCTGTCTAGAGAGGTCATGTTTATATCTTCAAACTTTGTAATGCAGTGATCTGCAAAACTAGTTGCACGAGCTTGCGTTTCCGGTCTGCCGCATTTGCATGCGTATGAATGGAAGTCTGCAGGGAGAAAAGTCCAGTGTGACCACGGCTTAACACACATATACACAAAATAAGCCAACATCAATAGCTAAATTAAAGTACAAATGAAATCTAAACTAAACTGATCAAACTGTTGGCCGGCAGCTAGCTCTCTGCAACTCTCACATGGTCGCCCACTGAAGCTAAGCAGGGCTGCGCCCAGTCAGTACCTGGATGAGAGACCACATGGGAAAGCTAGGTTGTTGCCGGAAGTGGTGTTAGTGAGGCCAGCAGGGGGCGCTCAACCTGCGGTCTGTGTGGGTCCTAATGCCCCAGTATAGTGACGGGGACTCTATAATGCTCGGTGAGTGCCATCTTTCGAATGAGACGTTAAACCGAGGTCCCGACTCTCTGTGGTCGTTAAAAATCCCAGGATGTCCTTCGAAAAGAGTAGGAGTTTCACCCTGGCCAAATCTGCCCACTGGCCTCTGTCCATCATGGCCTCCTAACCTTCCCCTTGTCATAATTGGCTTCATCACTCTGACTCCTGTCCACCAATCAGCTGGTGTGTGATGTGCGGTCTGGCGCAAAATGGCTGCCGTCGCGTCATCCAGGTGGATGCTGCACACTGCTGGTGGATGAGGAGATTCCCCCTGTGTAAAGCGCTTTAAGCTCTCAGAAAAGCGCTATATAAATGTAAGGAATTGTTATTATTATTATTAACCATATTGATTTTGTTAGCTCACATTGCTAGTTTGTAATATTGTTAGTAAAACAATATTCATGGGTCATAGTGAGGTCTTTTTGGCCACCAGCTGCTCCAAATTCATCCTAAGTAAAGTTTTATAAACTATTTTCAAGAGGAGCATGTGATATGATTGATCATGGCTGGTCTCTCATCTGCAATCATCGGTAAACCCATAGGATCAATCCAAGTCTATGATATATAGCCCATTTTCAGCTTACTTCCCTTATCCCTTCAGCTTACGAGAAAACGTAAGTATTTTACGTTTTGGCAGTTTAGTGGAGTTCAGTTGTAAGAAATTGTACGATTTTAAAAAGGAGGCGTGGCACCTAACCCCACCCCTAAACCCAACCGTCATTGGGGGATGAGCAAATCATACTAAAATGTACGAATTAGATCGTACGAATTTGTACGAATTAGCCACTAAATGAAAAAGTTACGAATTGCCGTGAGATTGTGTTGGTCCACCCCATCTACTCCTTTTCTTCCTTTACCTAGAGAAGCTCTCAAGACTTTCAAATTCTTTCTTTAGCTCTTGGCGAAGGCGGTCACACTTTTTCCCTCTTCGTCCCATATCTCTCTTTGCTAGCTCCTCTTGTCTTCGTCTTATTCTATCTCTGGCTGCTCTGTGTCTGGAGGATATTGAAGATATTTACCTATTGGGAACTTTGATATCAGGGTTTCTGCTGATGGGCTTATGCGCTGCCCTGGGGTATCGACAATTGATTAAAGCGGTCAGTGCTGCTCAAAACCCCACCAGGCTGGCCGGCTTGATTGAAACGCTGATAGGTAGGCTTGTTAATACTCAGACTATTGTCCTAGACCACAAATTGGAAAACATCGGTGTGAAACTAGTGGCTTTGCAACAACATTTGGCCAGATCTGGAGACAAGTGACGAACATTAAATATCTGTGAAATTGGCAGATATAAAGTTGAAGTACGTTTCTACTCTTTCAGTTCCCCTGTTTTTTTTTCCTGCCTCGGCTGGAGAAAAACAACTTCTTTCTCCCGGATAGCAAGATAAGGAGACGCTCTGAAATTCCTGCTCCCTGTAAAGGACACCTGTTAGACTCTACAGGCTTACACACACACACACATACACAGCTACAGATAGACAATCACTACCTAGCTCTGCATCCCACGCCTTCGTGTCCTTTCACAAGAAAGTGTATGTGACAAATAAAGGCCTGATTTGATCTCAGATCCCTTTTTTCTTCCGGGACAGGGTGCCACACGTGCTGATAGTATCAAGCAATATCTAAGTGTGAACTCTTGAGAACTCTTGACTAGCCACAGGGAGCACTGGGACATTTTGTTTGTGCTGCTTCTGTTATTAAAATATTGGACATGTGTGCACGTGTGTGTATTGATTTTGATGGTTTATGAGGACATAAATTTGTGTGCTGTCATGGCTATGACCTATTACAATGTTAGGGTGGTTTATAAGGACATGCCCTGTGTCCTCATAATACAAAACTGTAAGGGTTGGGTTTAGGGATAGGGCTACATAATAAGCTTTTGTACAGCATAAAATACATTACAGCTATGGAGAGTCCTCATAAAACCACTAAAATGAACATACAGTTGAATCAAAATTATTTGCCCTCCTGTTAATTGTTTTTTTCTTTCTCAAATGTTTCCCAAATGATGTTTTAGAAATTTTTTCACAGTATTTCCAATATTTTTTCTTCTGGAGAAAGTCTTATTTGCTTTATTTCGACTAGTATAAAACTGGTTTTATTCAAAAGCGGTCAATATTATTAGCCCCCTTAAGCAATATTTTTTCAACTGTCTACAGAACAAACCACTGTTATACAATAACTTGCCTAATTACCCTAACTTTACCCTAATTAACCTAGTTAAGCCTTTAAATGTCACTTTAAGCTGAATACCTTGAAAAATATCTTATAAATATCTTGAAAAATATCTTGTCAAATATTATTTACTGTCATCATGGCAAAGATGAAATAAATCAGTTATTAGTAATGAGTTATTAAAACTATTATGATTAGAAATGTGTTCTTTCCTTTAAACAGAAATTGGGGAAATAAATATACAGGGGGACTGATAACTCACAAGGGCTAATAATAAATGATAATAAACAAAACTGAATGTGTGTGTGTGCAGGTGTCTCCAATGCTGAAGGACTTTCTGGACCGTATGCTGACGCGTGATCCTCTGGAGCGGGCGAGCGCCACAGATCTGCTGGAGCATCCGTTCCTCCTGCAGGCCAGTTCTCCACAGTGCCTGGTGCCCCTGGTGGAGCAATATCGCAAGCGCATGTCCCGCTGCTGAGACGGAAACCAGAACCACGGTCTGGACGATCTGCTGTCCGCTTCAGAGCTGCTGACGGCCCCGGAGACGCAGGACAGATGGATGTGATGAGCAGACCACAGAGATACACTATTCTCTACTGCAGGACCACACATTTACAGCGGGGTAAATAAGAATTGAACACGTCATGGTTTTTCCGTAGTCAATATATTTCTTAAGGAGCTGTTGACACATTGTTGGATTTACTAGTTTGTTTAAAGTAAGTAGTTGTAAACTATTTATATGGGCTAAATTTAAACAAATGAAATTGGACATTACTAGATTTGATTTGTTTGTTTAAATTCAGCCCATATAAATTGTTTGCAACGAATTACCATAAAACAAATTATTAAATACAATAAATCTTTTTTTTCAGTGTATGAAATAGTTCCAGATTTTGGTCAAAACTCAAACATCAGTAAAACAACAACAAAAATCAAGCCAGGCTTATGGATACGTGCCCCTGTATATATTTATAATGAGCGTGAAATATGTCCCAGGAGATACATTTTTTTGCCGTTTTTGTTTTCATGAACCTGCCAGAGGCCGATGCGTATACCTGTTCAGATCTCAAATGTCTCTGGACCTAGCTATCGATCTGATCGACAGTGTTTATAAAAGCAATCCAGAAAAAGAAAAGCCCTGGATTTTGCCTGGTTTTTACAATTTTTTCAGATCTTAATGCATTTCACCCTGTTATTTACCCTGTTATCACCCTGTTTATTTTATTTTTGCCTTTTTTTTTTACATGCTTTCTGGAACCATTCTTAGGCAAACTCAAACCCCATCATCGCAGTTAATGCCTCTTTGCATCTCAATTCAACCAACATACATTGCAAGCTACTGGGTAAACTGGTAACATTAGAAAAGCCGTCCATACAGAGGGATGTGGTTAGAAGCCATAGGCAACATAACTAAAGGCTCATGCACAAAGGGACGCTCTTTTCCATTGACGTTTAACGCTTCGTGACTAAATAAAGGCCGCCAATGTGATCGTGCACACTAATGCGCAAAATGGCAGTCGTAAAAGTGTGTTTTTTTAAAGAAACGCCTCATGCTTGTTTTTTGTTTTGACCGTTTCAAAACCTTTTCCACCAATCAGATTGGCCCTTTTGTTCACATGCACGTTTAGCAGAGGCCAGCTAATGAGTGGAACCATGCGGAAGGTCGCCGGTTCGATACCAGCTCGGAGCGGGTTGGGTGGCGTAGGTTACATTGGTGCCGTGACCTGGATGGGAGTGAGATTTAGGGGGGTGAGTGTAGCAGTGGCCAGCTAGTGAGTGCTGTGCAGGTAAACCTCACTCCTCTGACCTCTAAAGGTGCTCTAGCAACAGACGCTAGAGGCCATGGTCTATAGCCTCCTTGTTAGAGCAACCGACTGCCATGCAGAAGGTCGCCGGTTTGATACCAGCTCGGAGCGGGTTGGGTGGTGTAGGACCGGCGGGGTTACACACGGAGCTACTGAAGTTACAGTAAACAGCACTTGGAGGCGCTCAAGCGCAAACCTGTCAATGGGAGGACACATTAAAGTAGATGCCCAGAGGCGATATGAACGTGGAGCTGCTCATTACTCTGGTGAACAATAATAATTTCTTCATTGCTAGTGCTGGAGCTGCTACTTGAACCATTTATAACAACAAGCGTGTCAACTTTCTGTCTTCTTCTGTGTTACAAGCGAGAATCAGAAGCTTAATGTTGTGTAGCGCCATCTAACATCAAGGAGTGATTTTGCATAATCTGTCCAATGCCAGTGAAAATCATTTCGGTTTGAATCAGGAACAACGTCTTAAAAAACGCTGACGAACGCAAACGAAAACCCTACTGAAAAATCCAGCTTAAACCAGCCTAGGCTAGTTGGCTGGTTTTAGCTGGTTGACCAGGCTAGTTTTAGAGGGGTTTTGGCCACTTCCAGGCTGGTTTCCAGTCATTTCCAGCCTAGTCTTAGCTGGTCAGGCTGAAAGATGACCAGCTAAAACCAGCTTGACCAGATTAGCCAGGCTGGGAGCCCAGCCAAAACCAGCTATGTCCAGCTTAAACCAGGCTGGTCAAGCTGGCTTTAGCTGGATTTAGCTGGTCATTTTCCAAAGGCTGGAAATAGCTGGAAACCAGCCTGGAAATGGCCAAAACCCCTCTAAAACCAGGCTGGTCAACCAGCTAAAACCAGCTTAGGCTGGTTCAAGCTGGATTTTTCAGCAGGGAAGCATTCCGGTGTGTACGAGCCTTTACACATAATTTCTAAACTGATTAGTTTTGTTTTCGATGTTTGTATGGATTACTTTGGTTGTTACTGACATCTGGTGACAGTTTCAAGTCAACAGCACCTTTAGAAATATGTTTTCTGTGTAAAATGGTGACGTGTTCAATAATTATTTTACTCGCTGTAGGTGGTTACAGGCAGTGAAATGTGACTGAAAGCGCCACATATTCTGGGTAAAGCTGCTCATTTTCAGCATAATCGAGACTCTGGAATTTCCGTAGACAGAAACGAAAGTCATCTGTCTCATGTTTAAGTTCACTGAGCACATATTTTTGGATATATAAAAGTATTTTATAATGCCTAATTATACTGATTTTGATCTCACCATTGGTTTTAACAGCTACGCCCACTTTATTAGTAGAAACAATTTACTTTTAATTCGTTAGTCATGTCATTTATACCATAGGGCTGTTGAATGATTGATTCTGATTGGCTGATGAGCATTCTAAGTCTTTTATTTCAAATAAACACACAGCTAAAGTAGTTCCGGCAGGTTTTGAGCACATTACACCTCCATATCACTACGCTGAATGCTTTCAGGTAACTAAAACAATACAAAAATCACATCAAAACACAACAGAAGGCTTTGGTGGAGATGTGGAAGGAACTAGTGCTACACACTGGAGCAAAAACCTGACAAATAAAGTCTCAAATACAACATCTTAACAGTGGCTTTTACTGTAGAAACCAGAGTATGAGCAGAATAATTCACTCACGGCCATTGGATTATTAGAAAATAATGCATGAGTTGTGATGACACTCTGCTTCCTGACAATGTTGAGTGTGCATTATTTTCAGAGTATGAGAGGAATAATCAACTCTGGTTCTTGAAATATTTTGCCATATGTATAACAGCCACTGTTATATCTTCGGTGTGCATTATTTTCATATAATTTAATTGGTTCCAACTACAATCATTCAACCCAGGCTCATTAATTGATACGTACCCCTATATACATTTCTGGAGAGCGCAAAATACTTCCCAGGAACTACGTGTTTTTGCTGTTTTTGCGAATCCACCAGAGGCCGCTGTGTGCGTCTTTTCAGATCTCAAATTTCTTTCGCGCCTGCAGTTCTCGCATAAATCCATCAGAGGCCGCTGTCAGCTGACTGAACAACCCTTCTCCTTCCCTAAACCCAAACGATAGTGTTTTCTAAAGTGATCCAGAAAAAGAAAAGTCCTTGCCTGATTTTTGCCACGTTTTCAGATCTGTTATTTACTTGTTTTTTACTTTTGCCTTTTGTTTTACTTGCTTCTTGGAACCGTTCTTCGCCAGACTTGAACCTCGTTGTCGCGGTCAACTCCTCTTAGCATCTCAAGTCTGCCGACATACATGGCGAGCTACTGGGCAAACTGGTAACAGTAGAAAAGCTGTCCACACGGAGGTAAGCGATCAGAAACAGAAGCCACCAGCGGCATCATACCACCCCGTAGCGTTTGTTTTAAAGATCAAATGCAGCCATACATAGCTCTGGCTACATAATTAGAGATCTCCAGAAATGCATACGAGGGTACATATTCACAATGAGTCTGTGTTGCAATTATTCCTTACTTAATTTCAACATTTACTAATGCATTGCTCAAGTTAACAGTTATTTAATGGACCTGAGCTTTTATGAACTAACAACAAATCATTTGCAGTTCATATGAAAATGATTCATCTTAATAAAAGTACTGTAACCAACTCTGGTTAATAAATTAGCTAGCATTAACTAATTGAAATGTATTGTAAAGTATTAACTTAATATTTATTTTACTACGGTGTGGAATTATATACGGTTAAACTGATTTGCGTTACATGTATTTTGGATAAATGACAACAAGCTTCAGGCTCATGCGATCAGATTTTAATGCATTTTGTCGCTTCACTATGAAACAAGTGTATTTTTCTTCAGTATTTTTGTCATTTTCAAGAACAAATATCTTAGGTGTTAAAACTTGAGAGCTGATAAATTCTTCAGAATTGAATTTTTTGATAAAACCAAGAAAAAAATTGCCAGAAGCGTCAAAAAATAAACCTGTTTTCCCTTTAAAATGGTAACTAGTTTAATGCTGATAATGTTTTTAAATCAATATGCACCAAGGACTCCTTCACAATAAGTCAACAAGCATGTATATATGCATGCATATATATTTATACAACAGTTCTGTCTGGTTCTCGAATCTGATTGGCTAATAGCTGTGCAATATTCTGCAATATCAGCACTCGTACTGTCTCTTGTGTATTACTCCACCCACATGACAAGCAGAGGAATAAGCTCACTACAGTTTGACAATATTGCAGCTGTTGGACAACATAATGTACTTTAGAGGCTTTTAGGAATGTAATTGTTTAGATTGCAACTATGCAGTTTATTAATAAGGATAGTGCCTATTTTAAAATATGTATGATTTCAGATTGAGCACGTTGGCGGCCATCAGAAGAGCAAAGAAATTGACAGTTGACATTCCGCCACAAGATGGCGACAGAGACTACACAATAATTCGTTGTAAGTGACATTCTAAGTCAGGGGATTTCCCGCCAGGTTTTAGCCTGAACCTGATCGCTCCCACTTATATTCAGCATTTGTTGTCCCGCTGCCCGACCCACTCTGTTTTCTACCCGCCGTGCTCAATCCCGCTAAAGAGCGGGGGGAGAACCAAACCAAAAACCAGCCAGCTATACAGAGTCCAGACAACCTATAACAAGCTGTCTGTATTAACATACACACACACGCACACACACACACACACACACATACATACATAAGCACTAAGCACACACACCTCTCATTCACACACACACACACACACACACACACACACAAAAGCACTAAGCACACACACCTCTCATTCGCGCACACACACACACACACACACACACACACACACGCACACACATACACACACACACACACACACACACAGCAACAAACAAGCTAAACACAGCATCGCGCTGTTTCATTTACACACATACATACACGTGCTCGCTCGCTCGGGAGTTGGGAGCGATATTGCTAGACAGCCCGCTCCCATCCCAAATTAAACCCGTTACCGACCGCTCCCGTGCTTTATTTGGAAATTTATTACTATGCCGCAGAAATCTGGTCTTGACAGCCGCGGGAATGCAGACCTCTTGTGCCAAACTCATTTTAGCTCAGGGGCCACATGGAGTAAAATCGGTTTACAAGTGGGCCAGACTGGTAAAATCATGGTATAAGTAACGTGACGTACTTGTAGAGCGCGTGGGGGGGTTGTTGCACAATGTATTTAGGGGGAGGGGGGTGCGGCAACGTATGCAAAGACAGGTGGGGAGAGAAAGGGGTGCGCAACATATTTGCGGGGGGTGGGTGGGAGATAAGAGGCACGATTTCCGGGAGATTATAATTTGTTTGCGGGTATCCTTGAGTCTCTATGCATATGCGGGAGACTCCTGGAACTTCCAGTAGACTTGGGATGTCTGCAGAACAATATCTCGGTGTCTCATGCAGCACTTTAAGTGAGGTTGCATGGTTTATTTGACTCCTGATACCTGGCATCTTTCAGCTTTCACCAGCCCTTCAATATCAGGCATCACATCCTGAGTGGGTCAACTTCAGGATGTCATTCAAGTGCTTATGCATGAGCTTTCTTTTATTTATTCTCATTACAGAGAAAACTTGCTCACAAATATATGTGCTTACAAACAAAGTGGCTAATTTGTATGAATTCGAACAATTTAGTGCTATTTGCTTATCCACCAATGACGGTTGGGTTTAGGGGTGTGGTTGGGTGCCACGCCTCCTTTTTCAAATGGTACATTTTCATACGACTGAACTCTCGTATCTGAAATTAGCCACTAAACTGACAAAACGTAAAATAGTTACGTTTCTTCGTGAAATCACCTCAGTGTGGCATGACGATATCGATGAGGTCTTTCTCTCCGAGAAGGCTGTCAAACTGACGCTGATTCAGGCTTCTGGATTAGATTAAATAATAGTGTGCTATTGCACCATCCAGTGGACACAATTGGAACAGCAGTGTCTTTTATTCAATTATTGCAGCTTATTTTTATGCTTTACAGAATCATCTCACGGGCCTCATTAAAATCGGTTGTGGGCCTGATCCGGCCCGCGGGCATTACGTTTGACACCCCTGTTCTAAGTTGATCTCTTGCTTTTGTATATTGTAGTGGTGTAAAAAAATCTAATGTATATTTGGCTGTATATCACAGTAATCTGCTAGTGTTTGCTTTGCTTTGGCTTTTTCGGGGTTAATTATGGTGATCTCCTAATTGCAACAGAGAAATACTGGGAAATCTCTGTAGACTGATGGCATTTCATGCGGTTCAGCCTTATAATCTTAAAATGTGAGCAACATCAGCTGTTTTGTCTTCACTTTAGACATTACGCTAGAGAATCATTCAAATACTAGTTTTTTTTAATAGTTATTTTTTTAAGGGGTTTTCACCTTTATTTGGAAAGGACAGTATAAGTTGCAGACAGGAAAGCAGAGACAGGCAAAAGTACCTAGAGCCAGGAATTGAACTCTGGTCACCGTGCGCACCATGGTGCTATAAGTCAGCGCACTCAACCACTAGGCCACTGGCTCCAACCAAATACTAGTTTTAAAGTGACGTTTGTGAATTAGCAACAGTTTCTGCTGTTCTGACGTCAGCTGCAGATGTGAATTCCTCTTACGAAAGGGTTTTTGAGACTTTCCGTGTTTGATTTTCTTTATTATATACACGAATATGCTCTCGAACTGTTGTATAAACGCAATTTCATGTTCGTAGCTGTGGGATATAGCTGTATATTGTCACTGTTGGGATACTAAGCCATTGTGCTTGCATGCCTCGAGGCAACGCCGGCCTCCCACCAATGCCGTTATATAGCCATATCGCACTGCTACTCGTGTGTTATTGATCATATATAAAAATGATAATTTTTGATTTCATGATAAGTTAAATAAGAATAAAAATACTCCGTTTTTTCATTGGTGAATCTTAAACCATATTTTTTGTTGCAGTATTTTTATATTTAACAATGAAAACAATTTTAATTCAAGATGGTTGAGATAAATAATATTACATTTTTTGAAGAATCTGTCAATATTAAATGCTTAATTTAAATTACTTTTAAACCCTAAAAGAGAAAACAAGTTTATTTTCTGGCATTTTTTTCCTGTGTTTCAGAAAGCATTGACTTGAATTGACTTTTTAAAAGGAAATAAGACAATATATTTTAGATTTTAAAAAAATGTTTAGATATTTGTACTGTATTCATTTTCCAGCAAAATAATAATAATATATTATTATATAAATATATTTTGGTCATATCACTCACTTTTGATTCAATGTCTAATGCCAATGAACATTTTCAGCGCCTTTTTAAAACATAAATGCCAATATTTGATCAAAATCAGCACAGATAATATCTGAAGACAGATCATTTCTGCCCCAGTCGCTCATATTTCACCTGCGTTTGACTGGATTGCATGGCTAAAAAGTGGCTTGAATCTTAATCTGAGGAGCGGAAGTGTTTCTCCGGAGTCGATGTCATTTGTTGACCGGTGCAAAACGTTTTTATGAGCCATTGTAAGTAACCAGCTGTAAATATCCTAATGAACTATTATTTATAATTATTGATTTTACAGTGGATCGACGAGCACCTGCTTTTGGAAAGTGTGCCGCAAATGGTTTGTAAACTGTGTAAATATTGCATCTGAGGAGATTTCTGATTTCTTAAATGGATGATTTTACTGTAAAGGTTTCAGATCAAATAATGTACATAATCAAAGTGGGGAAAAACAGCCGTATTTAAGTTATTTAATTCTGTGAGAAGAAAGGAAGGGTTTGCGTCTGTGTCTGTGTGTGCGAGTGTGTGTGTACCCATATAGAACTTTGGTATATAGCAATATATATGCAAATTACATATTGACAAACAAGTTCATATTTGGATTTCACATACGTTTAATATGTCATATATGTCAAAATTGAACAAAATAGTTTATTTACATACTTATATATTTTAAGATCATTTAAATTACAAATATTTATGTATAGGGCTGGGCCGATAAACGATATTATATTGAATCGCTATAAAATGTATATCAATAACAGTCTTTTTACTCTATATTGATCGTATCGCGAGCACAACAGCAATCTGGTAGTTATTGCGGTGCTTTTTTGGGGTTAATTATTGTGATATCCCAATTTCAACAGAGAAATACTGTAGACTGTGATACTGTGGAGAGATATATCTGTATACTGATGGCATTTCTTGTCACGCTCAGCCTTATAATCTTAAAATGTCAGCAAAATCAGCTGTTTTGTCATCACTTTAGACATTACGCTAGAGAATCATTCAAATACTAGCTCTAAAGCAGGAGTGTCCGAACTCGGTCCTGGAGGGCTGGTGTCCTAGAGAGTTTAGCACCAACCCTAATCAAACACGCCTGAACCAGCTAAATAAGATCTTACTAGATATGCTAGACCAGGGATGCTCAACCCTGTTCCTGGAGATCTATCATCCTGCTTAGTTCAGCTCCAACCCTGATCTAATACACCTGAACCAATTAATTAGCACCTGAACAGCACTTGATAATTACAGGCAGGTGTGTTTGTTATGGGTTGCAACTGAAATCTGCAGGAAGGTAGATCTCCAGGAACAGCGTTGAGCACCCTTGTACTAGACACTTCCTGGCAGGTGTGTTGAAGCAAGTTGGAGCTAAACTATGCAGGACACCGGCCCTCCAGGACCAAGTTTGGACACCCCTGTTTTAAAGTGACGTTGGTAAATTAGTAACAGTTTCTGCTATTCTGACTGTCAGCTGCAGTTAGTCAACTGTTTCTTTTTTATATACAAGATTGTGCCGTCGAACTGTTGTATAAATGCAATATCACAGTCATAGCAGTGCGATATGACTGTATATCAGTCACTGTAAGGCGCTCCGCCTGCGGCCTCGTGCCAGCGCATGCCTCCCACTGCTACTCGTGTGATATTACTCATATAAATTGTTATTGTTCAATATAGAAAATAACTAATTGAGATTGCATTTTTGCCATATCGCCCAGCCCTATATATGTATATGTTCAAATATATTAGCTATAATTCATTTATGTAAATATATATATATATATATATATATATATATATATATATATATATATATATATATATATAAATAAAACTATCGCTAATATATTTGAACATATACATATATATTTGCAATTTCAATTATATATATATATTATATAATATATATTATATATTGAGTAGGTTAACTTGGCAGGTTAGGTTAATTAGGCAAGTTATTGTATAATGATAATTCTGTAGACTATCAAAAAAATATAGCTTAAAGGGGCTAATAATATTGACCTTAAAATTGGGTTAAAAATAACAAAAAACTTTTTATTCTAACCGAAAAAAAAAAGACTTTCTCCAGAAGAAAAAATATTATCAGACATACTGTGAAAATTTCCTTGCTCTGTTAAACATCATTTGGAAAATATTCCAAAAAAAAAAAAAAAAATCAAAGGAGGGCTAATAATTCTGACTTCAACTATATATATATATATATATATATATATATATATATATATATATATATATATATATATATATATATATATATATATATATAGTTGAAGTCAGAATTATTAGCCCTCCTTTGATTTTTTTTTTTGGAATATTTTCCAAATGATATATATATATATATATATATATATATATATATATATATATATATATATATATATATATATATATATATATATATATATTTCCAAATATGAACTTGAATGTGATATATGTAATTT
Organism: Danio rerio; assembly: GCF_052040795.2. NCBI lineage: Eukaryota > Metazoa > Chordata > Actinopteri > Cypriniformes > Danionidae > Danio > Danio rerio. The sequence goes on from NC_141037.1 coordinate 3,288,681, forward strand.
GCATATATCAGATTTCTAAAAGTGTGTATGTGTGTATGTTTACATTTCGGATGCAGCGTTCATTGTGATATTTGGCATCCTACCTGTTGTACTGTGAAGTTTCCGAAATTTTCATAATTATAGATTAAAAGACAGCAGGAGAGAGAGAGAGAGAGAGAGAGAGAGAGAGAGAGAGAGAGAGAGAGAGAGAGAGAGAGAGAGAGAGATGGGGTGTGTTGGTTTGCTTGGGGCCGTTCACATATGCGCTAAACCTCCTGTATGTACATTATATGCAAAATGAAGATAATTTCTATCATGTTTTTCTCAATCCGCATTTGCTCTGCTTTTTCACTGTACGAAGTCATTTCGAAGGACTTTTATGGTGATCTTTGCTTTACAAAAGACCACTGCAGTTATAAAAATATTATTTCTGAGCATTGTGTTTAAAACCAGTTTTTTTTTTTATTATGCTAATGTCAAGCAACAATATTTAGCTGTTTCCGGTATTCCCTGAATGCTTTTGAAATTATGTTTTATTTATTATTAATGTTTTTTTTTGTTTATTAGTAAACAGTGAATATGTGATATTTATCAGTGTTTTCAGATCTCCTGTGTATTGTTTTGCACTCATCTGTGTGTGTGTGTGTGTGTCGGCCCGTGTCTGTTTGCACAGCTCTGTGTGATGAGAATACAATATTCAGTCCACCACATGTGTCGTGTGGTTGTTTGTAAGTCAGTCGGTGATGAAAAGACAAATACACATTTACATTTTTTAAAAGAATAAATCAAGCATATAAAAACCCCACCGATATGAAGTTTTATTTGTCATACACAGATGCTCGAAGCATACACAAGTGCTTTGTTTGTATATTTGTCTATCAAAATACAGTTTCACAGATAGATGCTTTGAGTTTTCGTCTATCAAAGAATGCAGAATATAAACTATATACATTAGAGATATGCATAGATATACAAAACTGCGTACAAATCACGAAGGCTTGATGATTTATGTCACTCCTTTTGGATTAGGACAGAAAAATAGGCTTATAAAAATATACAGCTATCAGTTGAACACAAAATTGTTCTCCTGTTATATGATAAATAAAAAACTAAAAGTCCCAAATGCTGTAAATTCAGCCTGATCTCACGAAAAAACGTAAGAATTTTACGTTTTGCCAGTTTAGTGGCTAATTCGTACGAATTCGTACGAGTTCAGTCATACGTAACGGTACGATTTTAAAAAGGAGGCGTGGCACCTGACCCCACCCCTAACCCCAACCGTCATTGGGGGATAAGCAAATCGTACTAAAATGTACGAATTAGATCGTACGAATTCATACGAATTAGCCACTAAATGAAAAAGTTACGAATTGCCGTGAGATTGTGTTGGTAAATTAGTTTTTTAAACATAATTTTAATAGCTAATTTCTGATACCTAATTTATTTTTGTACTTGCCATGTAATGTAACCCACCAAGTCAGTTGCTCTAACAAGGTGGCTGAAGACCACGGCCCCAAGTGTCTGTTGCTAGAGCACCATTAGAGGTCAGAGAAGTGAGGTTTACCTGCACAGCACCTCGCTAGCTGGCCTCTATTACACTCACCCTCCTAAACCTCTCTACCGAGCCCCCACATGCAACCCACTGGTCCTACTGCACCCAACCCGGTCTGAGCAGGGATCGAACCGAGATTCCGTGTATGGGAGTCGGTTGCTCTAACAAGTTGGCTAAAGACCATGGCCTCAAACATCTGTCACTAGAGCACCTCTAGAGGTCAGAGGAGTGAGGTTTACCTGCATAGCAGATAGCTAGCTGGCCTCCCTTACACTCATCCCCCTAAACCTCACTCTCATCCCGGACGAGCTCCCACATGCAACCCTCCAGTCATACTGCACCCAACCTGGTCTGAGCTGGAATCAAACTGGCAATTCTTTGCAAGGGAGTCCGCTGCTCTGGAGGCCGTGGCCTCTAGCATCTATCGCTAAAGCACCTTTAGAGGTCAGAGGAGTGAGGTTTACCTGCATAGCACTTAGCTAGCTGGCCTCTGCTACACTCACCCCACTAAACCTCACTCCCATCCCGAACGAGCCCCCACTGGAAATTCACCGGTTCAACTGCGCTCAACCTGGTCTGAGCTGGGATCGAACCAGCGATTCTTTAAATGGGAGTCAGTTGCTCTAACAAGGAGGCTAACACCATGATTTCTAGCGTCTGTCGCTAGAGCACCTTTACAGGTAAAAGGAGTGAGGCTTACCTGATTAGCACTTCGCTAGCTGGCCTCTGTTACACTCACCACACTAAACCTCACTCCCATCCCGGACGAGCCCCCACGTGCAATTCACCGGTTCTACTGCACCCAACCTGGTCTGAGCTGGGATCGAACCAGCAATTCTTTAAATGGGAGTCAGTTGCTCTAACAAGGAGGCTAACACCATCTGACACCATATCTAGCATCTGTCGCTAGAGCACCGTTAGAGGTCAAAGGAGTGAGGTTGCATAGCACTTCGCTAGCTGGTCTCCCCAAGTGCAACTCACCGGTTCTAATGCACCTAACCTGGTCTGAGCTGGGATCGAACTAGCGATCCTTTGTATGAGAGTGGATTGCTCTAACAAGGAGGCTTAACTCAGTCACTGGAGCACCTTTACAGGTCAGAGGAGTGAGGTTTACCTGCATAGCACTTCACTAGCTGGCCTCTGTTAGACTCACCCCGCTAAACCTCACTCCCATCTTGGACAAGCCCCCATGTGAAACCCACTGATCCTACTGCACCCAAATCAGTCTGAGCTGGGATCGAACCTCCGATTCTTTGTATGGGATTGGGTTGCTCTAACAAGTAGGCTAAAGACCATGGCCTCTAGTGTATGTTGCTGGAGCACCTTTAGGGGTCAGAGGAGCATTGCACTTCGCTAGCTGGCCTTTATTACATTAATACGTCTCTAATTGTTTTGCAAGAAGATTAAAGTGTAATTAAAAGGCTTAACTAGGTTAATTAGGCAAGTTAAGCTAATTAGTTGTCTTAAACAGGCTAATAATATTGACCTTTATTTATTCCAGCCAAATTAGAAGACTTTCTCCGGAAGATAAAAAAATATAATGGGAAATATTGTGAAAAATGTCCTTTTAAAAACACTTGGGAAATATTTGAAAAGTAATAAAAATTTCCCAGGAGGGCAGGAATAATTCTGTGTTCAGCTTTACATGCATGCATTATCATAAAAGCAGGTAAGTACTTAATGCACAGGCAATCTTTAGCAGTGCATTATTAAATCAGTTCATTATTAGCTAAAGGACATTAATGAATCTACAGAGGCAGTGAAAGACCTTGAGAGCAGCAGCGGTTAAAATTAGAGTTCTTACATTCATCAAGCACGAGGATATTTATATTATATACACTCTGCAAATAATAATACAAAAATGGCTCTTACTTTGTATTTTTTGTCTGTTTTTCTGGTGTAAATATCAAAATATTGTTTTTTTGTAATGCATTTTCTGTTGACTCAAAAAATGCATCAATATTAAGTGAGTTCAGATAAAAAATAAATAAAAAAAAAACAAAAAAAAAAACGAAAGTTTAAATTAAGAAAAAAATATAAGCCAGTAAAACAATGAACATTCTAAGATTTATATATATATATATATATATATATATATATATATATATATATATATATATATATATATATATATATATATATATATAATAATTTTTGACTAATATTCCTGATAACACTGGCTGACAATTTTGATTGTTTTCAGCAATAAATAAATACATTAATAAATTAATTTAAACAAATATTTCCAAATGCAATAGTTACTGTAAAAACAATGCTGAGAAATAAAATCAGTCACACTTTAATTTAATGTACAACTCACACCATTAACAAACAATTAACTAAGACTTTTAGCTTAATAAACAACTAATTAGCTCCTTAATAATTGTTAGTAAGGTAGTAGTTGGGTTTATGTATTGGGAATGTAAAACAAGATTTACTTTATAAGGGCTAATAAAATGTTTATATCTTAATAACAGGCAAGCCAGTAGTAAACGGTGTGAATTGTTACTTAAATTAAAGTGGGTCCCACTTTTTATTAGGTGGCCTTAACTAATATGTACTGAAATTAATCATTGGTTACAAGGTATTTATTGTGTAAATAAATGTTTTTACATTGCACTTATGATTTATTATATGTCTGCATGTAATTATATCTGTTAATACACCACTGACCATCCCTTACACCCTAACCAACGCTTAAACCTACTCTTACCCCCAAAATTGTCCATAAATGGACCCGTGTCCCACCCAATACATTATGAACACAGTAAGCAGATTGTATTTATTTTTTTGATGCAAGTACAGCTGAAGTCATTATTATTAGACAAGTTAGGGTAATTAGGCAAGCCATTGTATAGCAGTGGTTTGTTCTGGAGACAATCGAAAACAAATATTGCTTAAGGGGGCTAATAATATTGACCTTAAAATGCATTTAAAAAATGTAAAACTGCTTTATTTTAGTCGAAATGAAACAAATAATACTTTCTCCAGAAGAAAAAATATTATCGGAAATAATGTTAAACATTTTCTCAATCTGTTTAACATCATTTGGAAAATATTTCAATAACATTTGACAAAAAAAAAAAATCACAAGAGGGCGAAAAATGTAGACTTCAACTCTAGTAGTTAAGTCCACCTAATATAAAGTGTTTCCAGAAAACCATCATTGTTTTACAGTGTAGCCTCTGATAGTCATAAACATCTTTCAAATGAACGTCTGCTCTTCTCTAAATGCCCACAGGAGGCGCTGCACTCACCCGAAGCTCATTTTAGGAGCTGAAAATGACAGAATTGTTCTCGAATTCACATCGGACGGCGCTGATGCTGTCCACGCTGGGCTGGCTGTTCACTCTCTGGTGTTGAGAGAACGGGAAGGTCTCAGAGCGAGACATTTTCCCTTTGGCGTGCACTGCGGCACCGCTGGGACAGTCTCTGTGGATCCGCATGAATTCGGGAGCGGTGAATCTGCGCAGGAGTCTGGTCCCCAATCCGGACAGTCCCGAAGAGCGAGGTTTGATCCTGTCAGGCTGCATCTCCTCCCGACTGCACAGCAGTTTGCTTGGTCTGGATGATTTGGGAATGACTGGATTAAGCACGCTTGTGTTGTAAAACCCGAGCGGTTTCTCATCCTGCAGGGATGCTCTTTTAAATCGACTAGCCGATCTGTTCGTTTCTCGAACGTCTCCTTGATAGGATTGCTTTCTGAGCTCCAGGTTTAAAGATGGAGATTTCCCCCAAAGTTTAGCTTCAGACTCGCTCTCATTCAGCGCTGAGTTTTGAATCTGTTTTGAGGCGAATAATAAATCACATTCAGCTTCAGACTTTGTGTTTGGTTCATGTCTGAAGCGAATTCTCAGGTTATTAGTGTCACCAACACAAAGCTGCCTCTGAAACAAAGCCGGGAGGATCTCCTCATGTTTGCTTTGGATTTGCTTGGAGAATCTCTCCAGGACTTGTTTTGGGAGTCGATTGGGCCAGCGGAGATCTTCCGCTGAATCTCCACTGCTGTTTGTTGGACTTATTAGCTTTTTTCCACAAGTGTTGAGGGTTTGAACGCACTGGTTGTGCCCGAAGAAATCAGCAACTTGTGCTGCTGAGTGTCCCGCGTTATTTGTGCGATCTAATCGCAGGCCGAGCTTCTTAAAAGCACGAACTAAAAACTCCAAAACCTGGCTGTGACCTCCGCAGGCAGCGTACATCAGTGCACTGTTCCCCCATGTGTCCGTCAGCTCAGGATCCGCATTAAACTGCACAAGCAGCTTCACTGAATCCAGATATCCCTGCTCACAAGCAAAACTCAGAGCCGTGCGTCCGTGATCATCTCGTATGTTCACATCGGCTCCTTTCTCCAGCAAAAGTTGGGTGAATTTGGAGCGTGATGCGTTATCTTGAAGGCAAACGGCATGCATTAGGAGCGTGCGGCTGTTTTCGGTTTTCCCGTTGATTATTCGTCCATCTAAAGCGTCCAGGACGAAGCGAGCCAGGTGGACCTTGCCGCTCTGCATGGCGTCCAGGAAAGTTTTGGTGCCGGAGCCCTGGCAGAGATCTTTCGGCCTCAGCATGCTGGAGAGTGTGTGTGCGCAGAGTTTGTGAGTGTCGTCTGGAAAGTGTCTGTGTTTTTATACACAGCCTCTCCACACGCCTTCTGCTGTTGCTATGGAAACAGCCATTGGAGATTGAGGATGCTGTTATAGCATTCATTCACCATCAGCTGGAGAGAGAGAGAGAGAGAGAGCGCGAAAGAGAGAGAGAGAGAGAGACTTACTGTTTATATTATATTATTGTCACCACTTTTATCCCATTTCACAAATTACCATTAATCTATTTTTATTTTTATTAATATTTTCAGTTTTACTGATATATTGTTATTTTAATTAATCTATTTTTATTTTTTTACATTTCTTATCTTTATTTCTATATTATATTTTTGTTCATATTTGTTTGCACTCTTGCCCTTTTTGCACTGTCTTGTCTGTACGCAGCGACGCTGCACTGCTTTGGCAATACGAATGTACAGTTATTTGTCTTGCCAATAAAGCACCTAAAATGTAAAATGTGAAAATGAGAGAGAGAGAGAGAGAGAGAGAGAGACAAATTTTATTTGCTGCAGTTCAGAATTTTCTCTCTCCATCTCTTTTTGTCTCTCAAATTCAAACTTGCTTTTTTGGCATGACAAATGTTACACACAGTTGAAGTCAAAATGATTTGCACTCCTGTAAATAATTTTCTTTGTCAAATATTTCCCAAATGATGTTCAATAGACTCAGAAATTTTTCCCAGTATTTATATATTTATTTATTTATTTTTACTTCAGGAGAAAGTCTTATTTGTTTTATTTCGGCTACAATAAAAGCAGTTTTTAATTATTTTAAAGCAATTTTTTTTCCATCTAATGTTTATTTTATTTTATATTTTTTGAACACAGAAAAACATGACGTAGACCAGGGGTGTGCAAACTTGTTCCTGGAGGGCCGGTGTCCTGCAGATTTTAGCTCCAACCCTAATCACACACACCTGAACAAGCTAATTAAGGTCTTTTTAGGTATACTTGAAACATCCAGGCAGGTGTGTTGAGGCAAGTTGGAGCTAAACCCTGTAGGGACACCGGCCCTTCAGGACCAAGATTGGTGACCCCTGCCTTAGACAATCAGCATATTGACCTTATTCTAAAATGTGGAAGTACGGCTGTTTTCGCGATTGTCTTAGAACTTCCAACTCAGTCGCCTATGAGAGAAATGACCAGGAATAATAAACGGCAGAAAACGGTCAAACTACTTGTTCTACAAACAAATGTTTGCATGACTATACAGACCAAGTAGAATAATATAATTAGAAAATATCAAATTGCAACATCAAACAGCTTAATGAGCAGTTTTTAACGTCAAAAAATGAATGGAAGTGAATGAGACTGGAAGTCTCAAGCCAAAAAGATTCAAATGGCAGCGCCCGCTCGTCGGCGGAGAATAAGGCGAATAGCAAAGTGCATAGATATACATGTAATAACCAATACACAGGTTATTAAATAATACAATTATTAATAGTGCCAACAATTACAACAATAATGACAATAAAAGGAAAAAGTTGTCGGCGCCAGTAGTGTAGTGGTTAGTGCATTGACATGCACTCCGGTGCTGACGGCGACACGAGTTTGATTCCCGTCTTGCGGTCCTATGCCGATCTTTCCCCTGTCTCTGCTTTCCTGTCAATACACTCTACTGTCCTATCCATTAAATGTGAAAACCCAGAACAAAAATTATATATAAAAAAAGGAAAAACTGAAGAGTAAATGACAAAGACACTAAAACAAATAAAAATAATAAAATAAAATAGATGAATATATATACATGTACACATACACACATAAATACATATATATATATATATATATATATATATATATATATATATATATATATATATATATATATATATATATAATGACAAATTTACAAACCAATAAAGGCAATAAAGGGTAAAATTAAGCCAGTTAAAAATAAATAAATAAATAAATAAAAGAAGACAAATAGAAATGGGTACTTACAACCTTGCTGAAAGAGGTCTACGACAATGAAGAAAAGTTATATGAAGCCCAAACAGGGAACCTTAAATTACTGTAAATAAGAAAAAAATAGATAAAAAAATAAAGAGGGGAAAATAAATGTATATATATATATATATATATATACATACACACACACACACACACACACACACACACACACACACACAGAATTAACACACACACACACACACACACACACACACACACACACACACACACACACACACACAGAATTAACACACACACACACACACACACACACACAGAATTAACACACACACACACACACACACACAGAATTATTAGCCCTCCTTTGAAATGTTTTTTCTTTTTAAAATATTTCCCAAATGATGTTGAACAGAGCAAGGAAATGGTCACAGTATGTCTGATAATATTTTTTTCTTCTGGAGAAAGTCTAATCTGGTTTATTTCGGCTAGAATAAAAGCAGTTTTTAATTTTTCCAAAAACCATTTTAAGGTCAATATTGTTAGCCCCTTTAAGCTATTTTTTGATAGTCTACAGAACAAATCATCATTATACAATAACTTGCCTAATTACCCTAACCTGCCTAGTTAACCTAATTAACCTAGTGAAGCCTTTAAATGTCACTTTAAACTGTATAGAAGTGTCTGTATAGAAGTATATATATATATATATATATATGAGACCTGGAACCAGAATAATCTGCTTTTTGACGTCTCCTTGATTCAAATTAGTAAACCTTTTTTGTCAAACATTGTCCAAGGTTTGTGCCCAAAGTCTAATGTTGTCCTCTCTTGCACATGGATGTGAGGAGTGGACATTTCCAGAATTTCACTATATCAATAAAAGTAAGAATCCAATGATGATGATTAAGAGAATGTGGAGGCTTCCATCTTGTTGCAGCTATTTTCTTGGCTGCGGTCAAGCCAGCTAAAAACATTCGCTTTTGAATATTTTTAAGCTGGATATCAGAAAAATCATATTGAAAATATATGAAAATAGAGGGGGCGAGAGGTTTTAAAGCCATTTAAAGGTCAATTTTATTATCCCCCTTAACTAATATTTGTTTTGGATTGTCTCCAGAACAAACCACTGCTATACAATGACTTGCCTAATTACCCAAACTTCACCCTAATTACCCTAGTTAAGCCTTTAAATGTCTCTTTAAGCTGAATACTAGTATTTTGAAGAATATCTAGTCAAATATTATGGGCTGTCATTACATTAAAGAAAAAAAAGAAAAGAAAAAGTTAAGACAGTATGGAGAACGCAAATAAAAAAAGATTGTGATTTCTAAATTTACTTTGACTTGTATTTCATTGCAGACCATATAACAAACATTATCAGTTGTTTTCCTCGTGATAATTATTTATTTATTCATTTTTTCTCGCAATTTTGGTTCTTGCAGCACATTTTAAAACAAGTTGGTACAGGAGCAGTCTAGGGCTAGCAATCAGGTAAATTGGTGGAATAATGATGTGATGTGAAGCAGCTGATGTCAACAGGTGATTGTAATTATGATTTGGTACAAAAGCAGCATCCAAGTCTAGATCTTTAGGAGCAAAGATGGGCAGAGGATTGCCAGTTTGCCAACAAATACGTGAGAAAATAAGTGAAGTTTATTCATAAACTAATTTTGAGAGGAACACGTGATTATGATTGAATACGGCTGGTTCTGCATTAACATGCATGATTCACCAATCAGGCCATTCCTAACCCACTATAAAGAGCCAGGGTTTTTTCACTACAGTCATCTTCGATTTGAAGAATCCCCCCTTCCACCCCTACCTTTTCACCTTTCCCTCCATAGGTCAGCACGGTGGCCCAGTGACTAGCACTGTCGCCCCACAGCAAGAACGTCACCGGTTCTAGTCCTTTAACAGGCCGGTGGTCGTTTCTGTGTGTAGTTTGCATGTTCTTCCCGTGCTTGCGTGGATTTTCCCCGGGTCCTCCGGTTTCCTCCCACATTCCAAGAAACATGCACAACAAGTAAATTAATAAATCTAAATTTTGCAATACGGGTAATCTCATAATGCAACATATCTTTTAATAGCATAAAATTTTTAGTCATCAGCTCTTATCAAGGGGGAGTTGTCGAGATCTACCTGAGCTCAAGGCTTCCCTCTCTTCCTCCAAACTGGAGGGAGCCCAGGGCTCAAGAACCTTCAAGCTCAGGGCTCTCTCCCGGGACAGCATGCCAAACTTGCTTATAATCAATGATCAGTGTGAACTCTTGAATAGAAATTATTAAAAACAAAGTTTCTCAAGGAAAGAGAGGAAGACATTTGGATATTTCGCCTTTAAAAGTGCAGAATATCAAAAAGAATTGAGGGAGTCTGGAGAAATTTCAGTGTGTAAAGGACAAGAGTACAAGCCTGAAGTAAAACAATAGTGATCTTCGATCCCTTAGGCGGCACTGCATCAAGAATCCCCATTCATCTATAAACCATATCACCACATATGTCACGGTTTCAGCAAAGGGAAAGGAGCGTGGACTCAAATGCAGGAACAAAAACATGGGTTTATCATAAAATAAAAAATGCAACAAAAACTACCCCGAGTGGGAAAACATTAACAAATAAACAAACAAACTTGACTGGGCTGGAGGGGAAAGGCAGGGCTGGACAAGATGAAATACGACAACAAACTGGCACAGGACAGCAGACGTGAGGAGACTATAAAGGAGAAATAATTAACAAACAGACAGGTGAACATAATGAACTAATAATGAGTTAACAAGGAGGGTAGGACTAAACACATGACACAAAATACAAGACAAGCCATGTGCTCACATAAAGCTGGACTAGAACAAGCAGCGGATGAGAGAACTTATTAACCGTGTGTTCACATGAAACACAACACTAAAGCACGCGGCTACACTGTAAACACAGAGCCTCATGCATTGACACAACACAAAGACGACGAGACAGAATGCAAGACATGAGTACACGATAAATAAAACACTCACCGTGCACTCACACATGCAAGTTCCAAGAGGCGCTGATAATAAAGCAGTTCATCCACAAAACAAACACAAGAGCAAGTGAGCATGCGCGAACTGAGCCTCCTCGCTACCAACACACGAACATGCAGCTCACTCGAGACCACAACGACAAGAGACACAGACCAAGACAGGATGAGTGCCCGGCCCAAGAAAACTTGTGTCAAGCACAACATACAAGACAAAACAGAACTTATGTCTGGACTCTGCCACCAAAACAAGAATTAACAAGACCGGATTGCCAGAATCCTGACACATGGGCTCAGAACTATGGCAAACCTCTGTAAATTATCACTATACGTAGTTACTGTACATCGACAAATGCCAGTTAAAACTGTACTGTGCCAAAAAGAAGCCCTATGTTAACAGTGTCCAGAAGCGTCGTCAACTTCTCTGGGTTCGGAGGCATCTGGGATGGACCATCACACAGTGGAAATGTGTGCTGTGGTCAGATGAATCAGATTTTCAGGTATTCATTGGGAGAAATGGACACTGTCCGCCCTGAACAAAAGAACAAAAGGATCATCCTGACTGTTACCAGCAACAAGTCCAAAAGCCAGGGCCTGTCACAGTTTGGGGTCATAAATATATACACTAGATATCGCATAGGGACCCTGAGCATGCGTCAATAGCGCTGCCACATTGGTACAGTGCTCCCAGGACAAGTGTCATTCAACCGCACTAGTCAAGACAGTGTTATTACGTGAAGATGCGGGACTTTAGCGCTGTCTACAGGTGTAGTAACGAGCAAACAAAGAAAATAAAGCACAAAGGCAGAACATTTCATGGGTAATATTAAGTTTTTTCTGTTTTTGTATGTTCTGAACTTTTGTGCTAATCAGGTCACGTTATTGATGATAACAGTCACTTACTGCAATCACCATAAGACAAAGCAGCTCCAACTCACACTAAACACTCGGCTTATGCTAGTTTTGTTGAATAAAATCAGCAAACAATGCAAAAGAAATTTGACAACGAGATGCTGCGCTGCCAGAAACTTGTGTTATTGTCGGCTAGTGAAAGAGTCGTTCGGGGGATTCATTCACAAACGAATCGCTCCCTCCGTCAGTATGAGAAGTGAAAGCAGGAGAGAAGATGTGTTTCAGGACATGATTAGATCAAATTTAACAGGGAGGGTGAATAGTACATTACTGTACACACAAACACAAGCTTTTGTCAGGAATGCCCGTGCGGTCACTGATCCATCAATGTAGAAAAGTGATGTAAAATTATAATTTTCGTAATTAAAAAAAAATAAAATGCATACTGACCTCCAGGAAAACTCCCGATCATAGATATATGTGTATATGTGTATATCTCTGGCTTTGGATGGCCACAGTCCTCCACTGTACCTTGGTCCCGCATTCATTTCAAAGGAGCGCTACCCTGTAGCAAGATGGCGGCGCTATTGACGCATTCCATCCAACAGACAACAATAGGCCAGGCGACATCTAATGTATATATCTATGGTTTGGGGTTGTGTCAGTGCCCTTGGCACACTAGTTCATTACAGTCATTTCCCTTAAATAGCCATTCTGCTTCCAAATTGATAGTTTTGCTTGATCAACAACTAAATTTTGCCAACATACACCTCTCTCTATGTTCTTTATTATATTTAGAGAGAGATTTTTGATTTTTAAAATTCTACTTTATTTCATAGCAACAACAACTCTGGAATTGAGCAAACCTTTGCAAAAGGTACACAAAATGTGGTATGGTTTGGTTTGCTTTTAGGTATCTTTTGACAGTGGAAACAGCCATAAAAACGTACCAAACCGAACCATACCCTACTGAATCACTCAGTGGAAACGGGCCATTAGTTCATCCTCTGGCTAACTTCAGAGTGTCTAGCTGATGTTCGTGAGAAATACGGAAACCCCGGAACGTGGAAACTCTGTGGGGCATTGAATGAACGTATAACTGAAGAGTATGGGATCAGCAGAGCTTAATTTGTGCTGGAACACGCCGGATCCGGCACCTCCTTTTACCGCCCTCCTCCTCTGTCCACTGTTCACTTTCACTGTCTTCCACGTCTTCTCAACCCCCTTCACTTTTGTCCCCCCCACCCCCGCTCTACACTTTCTTCAGAGACACCTCTCCATTCTCGGGTAACATGCCGGAAACCGTTACCCCGATCTGTTCCGGGACTTCGCATTTCACAAATTAAGCACTGGATATAAATCAGATACAAATTGCAGTTTTTCTCAGTCGCTTTGGTGCGTTTCTCACAACACCAGTGCATTTCTGCACAACAGTTGATGCATTTCTCAAAACAATTAGTACAAACTGCAAAACCTGATAACCTGCAAAAGCGCATCACATGCTCAAAATGGATAGTTCATTCATCAAAAGCAAGTGTTCATGTCAATCAAAGTGTCAGTATCATCAAAATGAAAAGTCCTGACACCATTTTTTATGAACAAGATAGTGAAATGGCTTAGTCATGTTTTCATCATGACAGTTTACTCTCTACATTTTTTCAATGCAAAAAAGTCAGATGTTGGTGACACTTGCTGAAAATTCTCAAGACAGCACTGTATACTATTTGCACAGCCATTTGAAAACTACAGCAAAGTTAGACATCACTGCATTTAGTGAGGTATCTGAGTACAAGACACTGAATATGTTTCACATTTTTACTGTATATGCTTGTTGCAATTCTAATTTATTCACAGCATTGTGCAAAAGAATAAATACACCCTTATTTACAACAAGCATAAGTTTCCTTTGGGTAAAGCTGGGCACAACTGTAAACTATATTGCAGAACATTTTGGAACTGAACCTACAACATACGCAGGTCAGTAAATCATTCATGAAATTGTTCAATTTAGAAGACATTTTCAGAAAAATAAAGATTTTTTTTTTTTAAATAAAATTTGCTGGACAGATTTTGACAACTAGTTCACCATTTTTGTATGTAATGACTCAAGTAATGAAATGAGGACTATTAGGTTTATATGGAATGACTATTCAGCTTTGACAAGCTTAGTTAATTTTGACTGACATGACAGAAGCAAATGATAATGTTATAAACTGCAGAGAGTTGTATGAAAGCAATTGATGCATGTCCAAAAGCATTTCCAATTTGTTAGAAGGAATGAGAAACTGCTACTATGATGTGCACAAATGACTAATTGTTTTGAGAAATGCATGACCTGTTGTGCATGTGTAAATAGTGTAGTGAGAAATGCAGCAAAGCCACTGAGAAAACCTGTAAAACAATAAACTGATTCACGAACGACAAATGTGACCCATTCCTAATTAGAAATATAGTCTAAATTTGATGGTCACTGAAAATTGGATTCAATTGGAGAAAATTTAAAACAAGTATAAATTAATTCTAATAAATAACTCAATTATTTTCAGAAGCGTTAAAATTATTGTATGCATTTAACCTTTGACTATTCATCAGATATGTCGTTGGGCTTTTAGAATTGAGTCTTACACCCTTTAGCCTTTCTTTTCTTGTTATGTAAATCTACATTTTGTTTTTTCTTATAGCAAAATCAATCATTTGCTTATTTTTTGTCTTCTTTTTTGCAAACCAAAAATTAAATCCACCTTAGAGAGAGTAAAGAGAGAGAATAAAGAGAGAGAAAAGAGAGAGAGATGCACTCATTCAGACACAAGAATCACTCACACGCTTGTTTTATTCTGCGCTGTAAGAGAAAGGCTTGATATAAAAGGATCCGTCGCCACAGCAACAGCATTAATGGCCTTCTCTTTATCATCCCCTTGAGTTTATGAATAATACATATACAAATACATTTACAGAAGAGGTGCTGTGTAAGGTTGGTAAAGGTCAAATCAGTGTGTTATGTATGTTTAAACACTGATGGACATGATTAACACACTTCCAGATGAACATGTGTTAACATCATTAACATCTGGATCTGCAGCAGCAATTGACATTAATTACATCATGAGCCATTTTGATTTGATTACGACATAAACAGCTTGTATAAATGAAAAACGTAGGTTAGAAACATTATTAATTTAGTTTAATAAGTTATGATGAATCTGAAAGTGAGGGGTGAGGGAGAAAAAAGGGGAAAAAGAAGACATGGATGAGTAAAGGGCTGAAAAATATGAGTAAAATAACACAAAATAATAATAATAATGCCAAGTGGATCTGATAGATATTTAGAGGATATGAGAAAGAAAAAAAGAAAAAAGGAAGAAAGAATGAGAGAAAGTAAGTAAGAAAGAAAGAAGAATAGAAGGGGAGGAGGAAGGAAGGAAGAAAGAAAGAAAGAAAGAAAGAAAGAAAGAAAGAAAGGGGAAATGGGGGAAAGAATAAAAAGAAGGAAGAAAAATAGAAAAGAAAGGAGGAAGAAATGAAGAAAAAAGAAAAAAAACACGGATAGAGAATGGGCAAAAGAAAGACAGATAGAAAGAAAGAAGGGAAAGAAGGAAATAAAAAAGAAAGAAAGAAAGAAAAAAAGAATGGAAGGGAGGAAGGAAGAAAAGAAAGAAGGAAGGAAGGAAAAAGGGACAAAGGAAGGAAGGGAACGAAAGAAGGAAAGAAAGTAAGGGAATTTAGGAAGGAAGAAAAGGGAGGAAGGAAAGAAAGAAAAGAAGGAAGAAAGAAAGAAAAGGAAGGAAGGAAGGGAAGGAAAGAAGAAAAGAAAGGGAGAAACGTAGGAAAGAAAGGAAGGAAGAAAGGGAGAAAAGAAGGAAGGAAGGAAGAAAGAAAGAAAGGAAGGAAGAAAGGAAGGAAGGAAGGAAAGAAATGAAAAAAGGAAGGAAGAAAGAAGAAAAAGAACGAAAGAATGAACATGTAAGATTGAAAGAAGGGAAGAAAGAAAGAAGAAAGGAAAAGAAATAAGGTAAGAAAGAAGGGACAATTAAGGAAAACATAATAAGAAAGAAAGAAAATAAGAAAGAAAGGAGGAAGGAAGGAAGAAAAGAAAGAAGGAAAAAACAAAGGAGGGAAACAAAAGTTAAAAAAAACAAGGACAGAAAGGAGCAAAAAAAGAAAGAAAGAAAGAAAGAAAGAAAGAAAGCAGGTAAAGTAAGATAGAAGGGACAATGAAGAAAAGAATAAAAAGAAGGAAGGAAAGAAGGAAGGAAGGAAGGAAGGAAAAAAACAAAGAAGGGAAATTAATAAAAAAACAAGGATAGAAAGAAGGAACAAATGAAAGAAAGAAATAAAGAAAGAAAGAAAGCAGGTAAAGTAAGATAGAAGGGACAATGAAGAAAAGAATAAAAAGAAGGAAGGAAAATAAGAAGGAAGGAAAGAAGGAAGGAAGGAAGGAAGGAAGGAAAAAAACAAAGTAGGGAAATTAATTAAAAAAAAACAAGGATAGAAAGAAGGAACAAAAGAAAGAAAGAAAGCAGGTAAAGTAAGATAGAAGGGACAATGAAGAAAAGAATAAAAAGAAGGAAAATAAGAAGGAAGGTAGGAAGGAAGGAAGGAAGGAAGGAAGGAAGGAAGGAAGAAAAAAAAACAAAGAAGGGAAATTAATTAAAAAAAACAAGGATAGAAAGAAGGAACAAAAGAAAGAAAGAAAGCAGGTAAAGTAAGATAGAAGGGACAATGAAGAAAAGAATAAAAAAAAGGAAGGAAAATAAGAAGGAAGGAAGGAAGGAAAGAAGGAAGGAAGGAAGGAAGGAAGGAAGGAAGGAAGGAAGGAAGGAAGGAAGGAAGGAAGGAAAAAACAAAGAAGGGAAATTAATTTAAAAAAAAAACAAGGATAGAAAGAAGGAACAAAAGAAAGAAAGAAAACAGGTAAAGTAAGATAGAAGGGACAATGAAGAAAAGAATAAAAAGAAGGAAGGAAGGAAGGAAGGAAGGAAAAAAACAAAGAAGGGAAATTAATTAAAAAAAACAAGGATAGAAAGAAGGAACAAAAGAAAGAAAGAAAGCAGGTAAAGTAAGATAGAAGGGACAATGAAGAAAAGAATAAAAAGAAGGAAAATAAGAAGGAAGGTAGGAAGGAAGGAAGGAAGGAAGGAAAAAAACAAAGAAGGGAAATTAATAAAAAAAACAAGGATAGAAAGAAGGAACAAAAGAAAGAAAGAAATAAAGAAAGAAAGAAAGCAGGTAAAGTAAGATAGAAGGGACAATGAAGAAAAGAATAAAAAGAAGGAAGGAAAATAAGAAGGAAGGAAGGAAGGAAAGAAGGAAGGAAGGAAGGAAGGAAGGAAGGAAGGAAGGAAGGAAGGAAAAAACAAAGAAGGGAAATTAATTAAAAAAAAAAACAAGGATAGAAAGAAGGAACAAAAGAAAGAAAGAAAACAGGTAAAGTAAGATAGAAGGGACAATGAAGAAAAGAATAAAAAGAAGGAAGGAAGGAAGGAAGGAAGGAAAAAAACAAAGAAGGGAAATTAATTAAAAAAAACAAGGATAGAAAGAAGGAACAAAAGAAAGAAAGAAAGCAGGTAAAGTAAGATAGAAGGGACAATGAAGAAAAGAATAAAAAGAAGGAAAATAAGAAGGAAGGTAGGAAGGAAGGAAGGAAGGAAGGAAGGAAGGAAAAAAACAAAGAAGGGAAATTAATAAAAAAAACAAGGATAGAAAGAAGGAACAAAAGAAAGAAAGAAATAAAGAAAGAAAGAAAGCAGGTAAAGTAAGATAGAAGGGACAATGAAGAAAAGAATAAAAAGAAGGAAGGAAAATAAGAAGGAAGGAAGGAAGGAAAGAAGGAAGGAAAAAAAACAAAGAAGGGAAATTAATTTAAAAAAAACAAGGATAGAAAGAAGGAACAAAAGAAAGAAAGAAAGCAGGTAAAGTAAGATAGAAGGGACAATGAAGAAAAGAATAAAAAGAAGGAAGGAAAATAAGAAGGAAGGAAGGAAGGTAGGAAGGAAGGAAGGAAGGAAGGAAAAAAACAAAGAAGGGAAATTAATAAAAAAACAAGGATAGAAAGAAGGAACAAAAGAAAGAAAGAAATAAAGAAAGAAAGAAAGCAGGTAAAGTAAGATAGAAGGGACAATGAAGAAAAGAATAAAAAGAAGGAAGGAAAATAAGAAGGAAGGAAGGAAGGAAAGAAAAAAAGGAAGGAAGGAAGGAAGGAAGGAAAAAACAAAGAAGGGAAATTAATTAAAAAAAACAAGGATAGAAAGAAGGAACAAAAGAAAGAAAGAAAGCAGGTAAAGTAAGATAGAAGGGACAATGAAGAAAAGAATAAAAAGAAGGAAGGAAGGAAGGAAGGAAGGAAAAAAACAAAGAAGGGAAATTAATAAAAAAAAACAAGGATAGAAAGAAGGAACAAAAGAAAGAAAGAAAGCAGGTAAAGTAAGATAGAAGGGACAATGAAGAAAAGAATAAAAAGAAGGAAGGAAAATAAGAAGGAAGGAAGGAAGGTAGGAAGGAAGGAAGGAAGGAAGGAAAAAAACAAAGAAGGGAAATTAATAAAAAAACAAGGATAGAAAGAAGGAACAAAAGAAAGAAAGAAATAAAGAAAGAAAGAAAGCAGGTAAAGTAAGATAGAAGGGACAATGAAGAAAAGAATAAAAAGAAGGAAGGAAAATAAGAAGGAAGGAAGGAAGGAAAGAAAAAAAGGAAGGAAGGAAGGAAGGAAGGAAAAAACAAAGAAGGGAAATTAATTAAAAAAAACAAGGATAGAAAGAAGGAACAAAAGAAAGAAAGAAAGCAGGTAAAGTAAGATAGAAGGGACAATGAAGAAAAGAATAAAAAGAAGGAAGGAAGGAAGGAAGGAAGGAAAAAAACAAAGAAGGGAAATTAATAAAAAAAAACAAGGATAGAAAGAAGGAACAAAAGAAAGAAAGAAAGCAGGTAAAGTAAGATAGAAGGGACAATGAAGAAAAGAATAAAAAGAAGGAAGGAAAATAAGAAGGAAGGAAGGAAGGTAGGAAGGAAGGAAGGAAGGAAGAAAGGAAGGAAGAAAAAACAAAGGAGGGAAACGAAAGAATAAAACTGGGAAGAAAGAAAGAAGAGGCAAAAGAAAGACAGAAAGAAAGAAAGAAAGAAAGAAAGAAAGAAAGAAAGAAAGAAAGAAAGAAAGAAAGAAAGAAAAGATAGAAGGAAGGAATGAAAGAAAGAAAGGAAGGTAAGAAGGAATGATACAATAAAGAAATAAAAAAGACAAAACAAAAAAGATAGAAAGAAAAATCAAATAGGGGAAAAAGAAGGCAAGAAAAAGAAACAGAAAGTAAGATGGGAGGAAGGAAAAATGAAAAAGAAAGAAAGAATAATAAGGAAAAAACAGTAAAAAGATAAGATGAAAAATATATTAAAATAAAAAAGCTAATTAATAATAGTAATAATAATAATAATAATAGTAATATGAATAATCATAAATGAAATGTGAGCACAGCTAACAATACATCTTGATACATCTTTGATATTAAAAAAATAAAAGAAAGCATTAACCATGTGAAACTTTCTCTTTGGATAAGGGCGTCTGGTAACACACAGAAAGAATCATCCATATATAAAGCTACAGTCAGCTCAGCGCTCATGATCTGCATCTGAGCACACTTTGATCAGTCAAACAGACACCAGTCTTATTAATACTACAGTCCTATTATAACCATAACCAGGAGGAGCTGCGGCTTGGATCTTTCTGATGTTATCTATAATATAATGACACACGTGGAGCAGAGCGGTGCATAATTCAGTTTATGATCAAAATAATCTCCACTCGAGGAAGGCCGGAGAAAAGAACCTGAAACCTGCTGGTCTTTGAGATGGAGATGAAGGCTATAAATATACATTGTGTTCAATATAAGAGCACAGAAACTCTTGAGGTTTAAGAAGACTCGGATCGGCCAGTTTCTGAGAACTGATCAATGATTGGCTGTTTTAAGAGACTGCAATCACAGGTGAAGAAATGTAGGTCAACAAGTCGGTGTTGTGTCATTTTTCTAAAATTACTTACATTTCAGTTGATTGCACACAAACTTACACATACAGTCTAAATGATTCGCCCTCAAGTGAATCTCTTTATTTTCTTTTTTAAATATTTGCCAAATGATGTTTGCACAAATCTGCCCAGCAAAGTATGGGGTGCCTCAAGGATCAGTTTTAGGCCCTTTACTGTTTACAATTTACATGCTACCTCTGGGAGACATTATTAGAAGACATGGGATCAGCTTTCACTGCTATGCAGATGATACTCAATTATATATTTCAACTAAACCTGACGAGACGTCTGAACTTTCTAAACTAACTGAGTGTATTAGAGATGTTAAAGACTGGATGACCAACAATTTTCTTCTCTTAAACTCCGACAAAACAGAATTATTACTTATTGGGCCTAAATCTTGCACACGGCAGATCTCGCAACTCAATCTACAATTAGAGGGATACAAAGTTAGCTTTAGCTCTACTATAAAAGATCTGGGTTTCACATTAGACAGCAATCTAACTTTTAAAAACCATATATCCCATGTCACAAAAACTGCCTTCTTTCATCTGAGAAATATTGCTAAATTACGAAATATGCTATCCATCTCAGATGCAGAAAAGCTAGTCCATGCTTTTATGACTTCTAGGCTGGATTACTGTAATGCTCTGTTTGCTGGCTGCCCAGCATCCTCTATTAACAAACTTCAATTAGTACAAAATGCAGCAGCCAGAGTTCTGACCAGGTCTAGAAAATATGATCATATCACCCCAATTTTATCCTCCTTACACTGGCTGCCTGTTCAGTTTCGTATTGAATTTAAAATATTACTTCTCACCTATAAAGCTCTAAATAATCTAGCTCCTGTTTATCTAACCAACCTTCTGTCTCGCTACAAACCAACTCGCTCTTTAAGATCTCAAAACTCAGGGCTTCTGCTAGTACCTAGAATAGCAAAATCAAGTAAAGGAGGTCGAGCCTTCTCTTTCATGGCTCCTACACTCTGGAATAGCCTTCCTGATAACGTCCGAGGCTCAGACACACTCTCTCTGTTCAAAACTAGATTAAAGACCTATCTGTTTAGTAAAGCATACACTCAATGCATCACCTAGCGGGTTCCACACTGGCTTCCGCATCTTGCTTATATACACTATGAACAGCAGCTACGCTAATTATTCTCTTTATTCTCTATTTTCACCTGGGGATACTCATCCCGAGGTCCTCAGATTATGCGGAGTCACTGATTGGATCCAAGACCAGCGACGTGATGATCCCAAGGATTCCATATCCGGGACCAGGCCATATCCTGAGCTGCTGCTGCGCTGATGGTCATGGGGAGTGGAGAACATGAGTCTGATTCCAGCGACGCTCCAGGGACAGACGAGTCTTCACTGAGGCCATCTTCCAGCCTAAACCACGGCGAATGAAG